>NC_052618.1:20234409-20534409 GCF_016545825.1 Eucalyptus grandis | reverse complement strand
AAATGAAGGCATTCCTAAGATTCAAATATCCCTAGCAATGAGATGTTGTGGAAAAAGGAATCAATCCCACTGTTGCGTTTACATCAAATAAAAATGGCAAAGATAAAGAAACCAAACCCCTGCTCCTATATCTCGGACGAAGATGTCCAAAAGAGAAGCTCTTGAAGTAAAAGCCATTTATTCTCTATATTGCGCATTGCCTCCTGTTGAATATAACATAATTTCTTTATGTGAAACAGCTAAGGAAGTCTAGGATAGACTTCATGTCACTTATGAATGGATTGATTATGTAAAAGAGACAAAAGTAAACTTCCTGCTCGGTAAATATGAATCCTTCAAGATGAAGTAAGGAGAGTCTATTGGAGATATGTTCAGCCGTTTTACAGAAATTGTAAATGGTTTAGCATATCAAGGTCAGCTAATTTCTTCCCCAATGAAGGTCAACAAACTTTTGCGAGGTCTCTCCAAAGATTAGAACCATATCAAGACCACAATCCGGGAGACTCAGAGGATTACGCCACTCTCCGTTGATGAATTTATGGACACTCTTCAATTCCTACAAAGTGGAACAAATCGTTGATGAAGATCCCAAAGGTAAGAAGTCCATCGCTTTAAAATCTAACGCTAATTCTGATGATACAGACTCAGAAAATGACATGGACAACAAATAACTTGCTTTTATGATCAAGAAATTAAAAAAGATATGTAGACAAGGAAGGAAATTCAGTGGAAGAAAACAATACAAGCAGAATGTGCAGAAAAGAACAATGAAAGAAGATGATGAGCAAGGAAATATATGTTTGATGGCACATTCAGACTTAGACTCAAATTCGGAATCAAATTCTGACTCAGACACAGACATAAAATCAAAGTTTGACTCCGACACAAACTCATAATCTGATGAGGAAATCGAAGTAAGAAATTCAAAAATTCCTATCAAAGTTTCAAAGTATATAAATGAGCTTTGCTTAAATCTCAAATCTTCTCTTAAAAGGATCTCCGAACTTAAAAATGAGAATTCTCGGCTTAGGCAACAGGATCTTTCTCGAAAAGAAAAGTTTGAAATTTTGCAAAAATATTTTCTGCAAACAAAAGAAAGTCAAGATTTACTTGTCAAAGAAAATGATTCTTTAAAAAATCAATTTTCAAATATTTCGACAAAATTTTCAAAGGGATCAAAAACATTAGAGCATATCCTTTCCATACAAGTACCTTACTATAATAAGTCGGGACTTGGTTTTAATAAGGAAAGTGATTCTCTAATAGATTTTCCTAAAGTCAAGGAGAGACTTAGAAAAATATCTCCAAAAGCATTTTACAAAAATCATTTTCAAAAAGTGTTTGTAAGACCTGTTGGTCGAAATGCCTTCAAGTGTTTAAATTGTGGAGACTCGAAACACTTTGAGAAAGAATGTTCTAAATTCTGGAAACCTATTAAGAAAGATTGGGTAAAAACAACATACTCTACTAACTCTCATGGATCCAAGAAAATATAGGTACCAAAGAAAGGATGAGCTGTCCTTATAGGAAATAAAGGAAAAAGAAGAAATTGGTAAGGAATATATATATTTGGCACATAATTCCCATTATGGTTGATATTCGATATATCCTTGGTTGATTGAGATTTTATAATGATCATATTTTGTTGAAAAAAGGATCGTATGATTTGTTTTTGTGATTCGTGAGTTGCGATTTGATCTAATATGTGTGATTGATTTGATATCTTTCTTAGAGATAATGTAAATTATTTTGTCTAATTTTATGCTCTCTAATTTTGTAATATTTTGCAAAATTAAAATCTGCTTTATGTGATAGTAATTTATTGTGCAAAGATATTCTTTCCTTGAATACTTTGTTATGATGAATTAAGAAATAATATTTTTTTATTTATGGAGATTTTATATTTTGCTCTAACGTTGATGAATGGTCTAAATTGATGGATACCAAAAAGGAAATGAGTTGATTGCAGGAAATTCAATAAGGCAAGAATGATTGCGAATCTACGCAGATTTTAGTGCAATAAGAAAAGAATCTCAGGCAAAAATTGGTAATGATTTTTTTTAAATCAATGGTATATTTGAAACATATACCTTGGGTAAGAGAATATTTTTTAATCAACCCCTCTTGCAAATTTTTACTCGATTTGGTGAAGATTATAGATGATTGCCTATGAATTATATGTATTTATATTGCAAATATCTTTTATTATAAATATAAGGCATTGCATTTTTTTTAAAATTGCTTGATTTGACACGTGATAAAAATATCTGCTTTCTTTTTGTGAAATGCATCAAGAATATATTTTTCAAATTTATGCTTAAGAAAATCCCTTTGATCTTGAAAGATATTATTGCATATTCATGGATATTCTTGCTATATTCTTAGAAGATATCTTACATCTAGCAAGTTTGATCCGCAAATCGGAGGAAGGTATTACGTGACATTTTTACAAAAATTATTATCTATTATACAAGATTTTGCAGGTGGCAATAGAATCTTCCATATGAATTTTGGAAAGTACAATCAGAAAATTGTGGAGATTATGTACTATTTCTTGGAGAATAAAAAATTCCCTTCCTTGTGCAAAGTTTTTGCAAATTATTAAGGAAATCCCTTATGTGTCGTATGGAAGGTTGAATAGTTCAGAATTTTAATAATTGATAATTTTAAATATGCTATTCAATTTATTTGAAGAAATGACATTATATATAATGTGGATATTATAACAGCTTGTTTGTGCAAAAAGTTTGTTAAGTTTATGCAAGTTAAATTCGAGACAAGCTTGATTGAAGAAAATAATTTTTTGTCTCGAATTTCAAAATACAAATTATCATTGTGGATATTGTTGTTACAAAGGAAATAATTGAAAAATATTCTGCCCAACATGTATAAGCCACCATTAGTGCTATTCGCAAATATTGTCATGATGACAAGGGGAGAAAGCGAATCCATGAGAAAGGAAAGAATTGTGATCATTTAAAAAATACAACAAATTGAGGGGGAGCATTGATCAATTATGGAAAAAAAAAATTTGAATCGATCGTGATCTTGATTATTATGTAAGGAAGGAAAAGGTAAATGTGTTAAAACTTACCAAGTTCTACAAAATCCGGTTAGTGCATCTTTTATTACCTTTGTCATTAACAAATCTCTTATTTATATTATCATTTTATTATGACAAAAAGAGTGAGCAAATTTTATAATGCATCCATGATTTTTATTTGCTGATATATATGATCAAAGTGAGCTATATCACATATCTTTAATATTCGATTTACTTTATAAAAGCTGATTTTTGGAAATTATGTTTCATGCAAAATATTTGTTATCGTTTTATATTCTCTACGTGATATCATTTCCATTATTATCGCTTTTTGATTATGACAAAAAGAGGGAGAGAATATAAATATGCATATGTGTTGATTGGTTGATATTATTTATTGCATAATATTTAGTTACAATTATTTTTCTATATATTGTTATGCTCAATCTATTTGACGTCTTTTGATTCAAATGACATTTTTTGAAAATCTAAAATTTGATGATTGATTTATCAATATTTTAGAAAGTGTGATTACACATCTCCATATTCAGAGATTGTTTTGTCATCATCAAAAATGGAGAGATTGTTAGGGAAATCCCTTATGATGTTTTGAAGATGACAAAATAAATCAAAAGCTACTAACATGTTTAATTGTTGAGTAACAGACTACGCAGATCATAGAACATGTAAATGATATTATCAAAGTCTATACTTGGAAGAACCAGAAGATAAACTCTATGTTGAAGCTAAATCTATTCAGACTTACATTCATATTGTAAAGTCTATTGCACTCAAACTCAGATTGTAAAGTCTATTACTCTCATATTTACATCCAAAATGAGACAGAATGTAACACAAGCCCTAAATGTATAACGGCTAGTGATCTTGTTTGGATTTTACATTAAGATTGATTTGATTGACAATTAGATCTTGAAGACAAGAACTTTCTATATGGAGAAGTTCCATGTATGGAAACCAAGATTCTATTTGTATGGGCGATCGGAATCAATTTGTGATTCTACTTCTATCACTCAATGGCTACCAAATCTTCTAGATACAAACATGTCCAACGGGTAGATTGGAAGACAATCCTTTAGATATTGTCCAACGGCTAATTTAGAAGTGGAGGAGTACTTAAGGAGATCAAGGACCGATGAGCAAGTAAGAGACGGAGTATAGAATTTATAATTCCAAAGTCTGAGCAAACTTTGATCATACACTTGTCTTTGGTGAGCTTAAATTTTTGTGATCGTAAGAGAAATACCAAAAGAGTGATTTAGTAAGATAGTGTGATCTACCTCTAAGTGTTTGCACTCAAAGTTGTAATCTCTTGTTGATTGCATAATGGAATCCAACTAGAAGGCTATTAGCGTGAGAGAGTGGACCTAGGCTTGATCTAAGTCGAACCACTATAAACATTGTGTTCCTATTCTCTTTCCCGAACTCCTTTATTTTGTTCGTAGTTCTATTTAACTGCTAATGTCTGAACTCGCTCAAAATCTGTTATTCTTCATACTCAGTTTTAAAAGAAAAATATTTCTATTATTCTTTGCGAAAAATTGTCTTCACATTTATTCACCTTCTCTAGGTGTTCATACTAGCACTTTCGGTTTAACTTAATCCTTGGATTATATAATAAAAAATGTTCAATATTGTTTTTGAACTTGAATTAATGAAATGACAATATTAAATATTTTCATGTAGTACAAGAATTAAATTAAACATGCACAAAAAGCTTAGGAACCATATTGAACAAAATTAAAAGTTCAAGAAATATATCGCACATTTGGCTAAAGTTTATGAACCGCATTAAACATATTAAAAGTTTATAAATTACATTACACATTGGGCCAACATAGAGAATCATTTATGTCATTATCCTACAATAGGAATTGTTATTACTAGTCAACTGAACTTCAGAGGATTTCACAATTTGCACAAATACTTACCAGCTAGATCAGGACCAAGGTTGAGCCTAGAACACCATATCTAAGCATCTTCATTAGACAAAAAGGAAATCCGGTTGGTTCTTCACGTGCTAGACTCTCAAGAGGTCATTTGTCCAAATCGGTTAGATTAGCTTGAGCTTAGCTCCAAATGCAAAAGTTTGACATAAGTTGGTCGTAAGAATAATCAAACCTATCGCATTTTCAAATCAATGACCGAGTCTATACTAATGACATCGCCTTGACGCTTCTCATTCCCTTCCAATTTCTACTTTTTCAATTACTTTGTTGCCAATAACAAGATGTTGAGAAATTGTCCATGCGTCAAATCACAATACATAAAAAGAGTCCAAAAAGAGGTAATACTTCCATATAAAGTGATGTTAGGAGGTGACTGCAGCGACAACGATAGGCCCCGTTGTCGGCGGTGAAATGGAGGTTCCGGTCAAAGAGCAGCTAGATGGGTCAGACGTGACCGTTCTAGAAGACAGCGCCCGTCAAGAATGGCGAGCTGTCCGGGTGTTAAGTATAAAGGAACAAAATATGCTGTAGAAGAACGGAAACAGCACGTGTTGGAAAAACGGAAACAGAGGACTTGGCAATACAGCAAAAGCAGAGGACTTGGCGATACAGCAAATGACTTGGATCGCCAAGTCATAAGATTTAATCAATGACAAAGATCTTATAAGGAAGACCAGCCTGGATTGACATCAATGAATGAGATGCTCAAATAATAAATGACTTGGATCACTAAGTCATAAGCGTAGTCAATTAGGCTTTTCTGTTAAGTAGTTGTTGTATTCGGTTTTCCCTTGTAACCGAGTTCTGTTAAATTCTTAGATATAAATACTCTTCTTGTTTTACATAAGAAGATATATAAAAACAGATAGAGAGGAAAAGAGAAGAGAAAAGTATAGAGAAAAAAGAATTAGGATCATCAACAAATGCTGAGCAATCCCTGTATTGAAGAGGAAGATTCGAAGAATAGTTGACAGCTGAAGATCAAAGTGTTGAAGCAAATCAAGTAAGATTGTTCTTAGAAGATAGAACAGAGGAATTGTATTATTTTCTGTTTCAAATGTACTGAGTTACAATGATATAATCACCATACTGGAATACAAATGTTCTTCAGAGTCAACCGCTTGATCTTGTTTGAGTTCTTCATCTTTCTCATGGTATCAGAGTTGTAGGTTGATTGTCTGATAGCTTGTTTTGAACTGGAAGTTTGCGGCAATGGCAATAAAAACACCAAAATATCATTTTCCAATCCATGTAAACATTTCGAATTTTGTCACAATCAAGCTTGCCGAAGATAATTTTCTGTTGTGGCAAGCTCAAATCCAAAGGTTTCTGAAGAGTCAAGACCTCTTTGGTTTTGTTAATGGTGATGTTATTTCTCCTCCACGAATGTTGCAAAATGATGATTAAGGATGTGACTCAGAACTTGTTAATCCTGATTACGCTGATTGGACAAGAACAGATCAGTTGATATCATCATGGATTAGTGGGGCTGTTAATGAGAACATTTTGAGTCTAATCATTGGTTTAGAGACATCCTTTGAGGTATGGCGGTCTCTTCTAAAACGATTTACACAAAAATCAATAGCAAAGGAGTTCGAACTTAGAGGAAAATTACAGGTCCCGCCGTAAACTTGATCAAACCCTCTCTACTTATCTCGGAGAATACAAATCTATATGTGATCAGTTGAATGCTATTGGTAAACCAGTGGATGAAATAACCAAAATCTTTGCTATACTAGAAGGATTGGGTCCAGAATATGAGAATCTTCGAACCACCATATATTGTTTGAAGCCTCAACCCGATTATGATGAAGTTATAGCTCAACTGGAGAGATTTGAATCAAGGATGAAGACTTATTCTAGAAGTCGATCAATCCCGTTGGCCTATCTCGGGCAAAGAAAGTCTCAAATGTACCCTAAAGAGAATGCTGATGGAGAATACCTTTCACAAACTTCTGGTTTTCTAGCTCAGAGAGGAAGTTATAGGGGTGGCCGTAGCTTTGGTCGAGGCAGAGCTATTAGTAATAGAGGACGAGGTTTTGGTTATGTTGAAAGAAATCAGAATTACAGAGAAGATGCAGCAATTCAAGGGCAAGGAGATCAATATCTAAGACAAAGGAATGTCTTCTCTACAGCTACTCAGGGATTTAGACCTTATGCCACATACTCTCAAAGGTATCAAAACAACAAATCCTATCCTCCTCTTCTGTTAAACTCAAGGAAAAGTTTGCAGGATGAGAAAGACACAGGGGTTGCTAGATTGGAATGTCAAATATGTAAACGACCTGGGCATGATGCTCTCCGCTGTTGGTATCGCTTTGACAATTCCTATCAAGTAGAGGATATTCCAGCAGCTCTAACAGCAATTCATATCGAAGATCCAAAAGGAAGTGAATGGTACCCTGATACAGGAGCTACTGCTCACATCAGTGCGAATCCTGGTATTCTTCATACTCTTTCTAAATATCAAGGTCTTGATACAGTGATGGTTGGAAATGGATCTTGTTTACCTGTTACACATATTGGTAACACTTACCTAAAAACAGAAGTAAATACATTACCTCTTAATGATGTTCTTATAGTACCAGAAATAAAGAAGAATCTTCTTTATGTGTCTAAACTCACTGATGACTATCCTTGCACATTTATCTTTGATAAACTTGGTGTTTATGTAAAGGACAACAATACCAAGGTGACAATTCAGCTCGGAAGGAAGACTAAGGGCCTTTATCAAGTCGATACACGGACTGCAGCAGCCTTTTTCACTCAAAGACAGAGAACAGTCAATGCAGAAATATGGCACCAAAGACTGGCTCATGCCAATACTCAAATAGTGGATCACCTACATTATCAGAAACTGATTCATGTTAATTCAGTTTCTTCAAAAATCTGCAGCAGCTGTCAAATAGCAAAAAGTACAGCTCTATCATTTCCTTTGTCAAACTCTATATCAACTTCATCATTAGAAAAGATCCACTGTGATATTTGGGGGCCTTCACCAGTTGATTCATTTCAAAAGTTTAGATACTATGTGATTTTTGTTGATAGTTTCTCACGATATAGTTGGTTATATCCAATGAAGTTGAAATCTGAGTTCTTTGATATCTTTGTTCGATTCCAGACGTTAGTTGAAAGACAATACAGTCACAAGATCAAAATTTTCCAAAGTGATGGAGGAGGAGAGTTTGTAAGTAGGAGATTTCAAAAACATCTGCAAAGCTGTGGAATAAAACAACATCTATCTTGTCCTCACACTCCCGAACAGAATGGAGTCTCAGAAAGGAAACATAGACATATTGTCGAATTAGGATTGGCTATGTTATATCACTCCAAGGTCCCACTGAAGTTTTGGGTGGATGCTTTTGTTACAGCAAATTACATTGTAAACAGACTTCCAACACCAAAACTAAAAATGGATGCACCCTATAGTAAGATTCATAACACTAAGCCACAATATGATCATTTGAGGGTGTTTGGTTGTGCCTGTTATCCATGCTTAAGATCATATTTAAAACATAAGTTCGATCCTAGATCCATTACCTGTGTTTTTCTGGGATATAGTGATTTGCATAAAGGCTATAGATGTCTTGTGCCTACTGATAATCGTATATATATCAGTAGACATGTGATCTTCGATGAAACATTGTTTCCCTTCACAAAAACTGTGATCAATGAGTATGGTCAATATACTCCTTTGTATAGACAGTGGATTGAATGAGTAAAATTGCTCGAATCCTCAAGCACTGACACAACAAACAAAAGTATTTCCCATCGACCGGTAAGAAGAAGTCGATCATCCTAATATGGATAGTTATGACAAGGTGAACAGATGCACCAACATACTTCATCAGCATCAATGCAGCTTCAAGATACTCCATTAACACCAAGGCAGAATGATGCTATCACAGAAACTCGATCTGGTCAGAGTTCTTCATCTTTCTCAAGTACTTTGCCTATCAATAACAGTCCTCATAGAACAACATACTCTTGATCTATCTTCTTCTAAGAGAAATTTTGGTAATCATCCTATGCAGACCCGACTCAAATAAGGTATTATTAAGCCAAATCCAAAATATGCTTGCTTGACTGAGTATCGAGTTCCTATGGAACCAAGATCCATCAAGTCAGCATTAGCTGATAAGGGTTGGCACAATGCAATGCAAGAAGAGATGAATGCTCTGTATGATAATCATACCTGGACATTGGTTCCAAGAACAGACCAGATGAATGTTGTAGGTTGTAAGTGGGTTTTTAAGACCAAGCTCGCACCAGATGGTAGTTTAGAAAGACTCAAGGCTCGTCTGGTAGCCAAAGGATTCCATCAGGAAGCAGGACTTGACTTTACTGAGACATTCAGTCCTATTGTGAAACATGCTACAGTTTGCATAGTACTCTCTGTAGCTCTCACAAGACAATGGACAATACACCAACTTGATGTAAAGAATGCCTTTCTTCATGGAGACTTAAATGAAACTGTTTATATGGAACAGCCACCTAGCTTCATTCATCCTCAAAAATCAAGCCATGTCTGCCTTCTTCACAAGTCGTTATATGGACTTCGACAAGCACCAAGAGCTTGGTTTGACAAATTCAGCAACTTCCTTCTTGAAATTGGTTTTTTCTGTAGTACAACTGATCCATCTTTGTTTGTGCTCCATACTGAGTCGGATACAGTGTTATTGCTTCCTTATGTTGATGATATCATTCTAATAGGAAGCTCTCCTCAGCTCTTAACTGCATTAATCCAGAATCTTAGTCTTCATTTTCATATGAAAGACCTTGGATATCTTCACTACTTCTTAGGTATTGAAGTTAAACGTACTTTACAGACCTTGTTCTTATGTCAAACAAAATATGCAGTCGACCTACTCAAACGGGCACATATGACAGATTGCAAACCAATTTCCACACCTTTGCCACTTCGGTCAATTGCTATGGCCAATGCTGAAGTTCCTCTGCTAGATCCTATTGAATACAGAAGCTTGGTAGGTGGTCTTCAATACTTGACTATCACTCGACCAGATCTAGCATTTGCAACAAATCTCCTCTCGTCGAAGATGCAACATCCCACAATGGCAGATTTTCATCAATTAAAAAGAGTTTTACGATATGTCAAAGGAACTGTTCATCTTGGATAGTATCTTCATTCCAACAGTTTGACAAATCTCTATGGTTTTTCAGATGCTGATTGGGCAGGTTGTCCTACTACTCGATGATCTACTACAAGATTCTGCACTTTCTTAGGTTCTAATTTGATTTCCTGGTCAGCCAAGAAGCAATCTACTGTTTCAAAGTCTTCCACAGAAGCAGAGTATCGGGCTCTAGCATCTACAACAGCTGAATTAACCTGGATCAGTTTTGTTCTACGTGATATTGGTATTCCTCTTGCACAAGCTACATCATTGTTTTATGACAATAAATCAGCTATTTCCCTCACAGCCAATCCTGTCTTGCATGCGCGAACAAAGCACATAGAAGTTGATTTCCATTTTGTTCGTGAAAAGGTGTCTTCTGGTTCCATTTCTATCCAACATGTTCCAAGTCATCTTCAAGTAGCTGACATATTCACTAAGTCACTCTCCCACTCAGCTCATCTGTCTCTTCGCACCAAATTGGGAATGGGATTCCTCCCCCTTCTCAATTTGCGGGGGGATGTTAAGTATAAAGGAACAAAATATGCTGTAAAAGAACGGAAACAGCACGTGTTGGAAAAATGAAAACAGAGGACTTGGCGATACAGCAAATGACTTGGATCGCCAAGTCATAAGATTTAATCAACGACAAAGATCTTATAAGGAAGACCAGCCTGGATCGACATCAATGAATGAGATGCTCAAATAATAAATGACTTGGATCACTAAGTCATAAGCGTAGTCAATTAGGCTTTTCTGTTAAGTAGTTGTTGTATTCGGTTTTCCCTTGTAACCGAGTTCTGTTAAATTCTTAGATATAAATACTCTTCTTGCTTTACATAAGAAGATATAGAAAAACAGATAGAGAGGAAAAGAGAAGAGAAAAGTATAGAGAAAAGAGAATTAGGATCATCAACAAATGCTGAGCAATCCCTGTATTGAAGAGGAAGATTCGAAGAATAGTTGACAGCTGAAGATCAAAGTGCTGAAGCAAATCAAGTAAGATTGTTCTTAGAAGATAGAACAGAGGAATTGTATTATTTTCTGTTTCAAATGTACTGAGTTACAATGATATAATCACCATACTGGAATACAAATGTTCTTCAGAGTCAACCACTTGATCTTGTTTGAGTTCTTCATCTTTCTCACCGGGTTCATGCAGTGGACGTGAAATCAAACTCTTCTTGCTGCCGCCATTGTCGTCATTGTCATCACCGTCATCTTCTTGTTCTCTCTCTTCCTTTTGCCCAGCTTCTAGTTCTGAAAGCAATGGCTTTTCCAACTTGGGTCTCTTCTGTCCTTCGTCTTCACAGCGAGAGACGTTAGTCTTGACCTTGTCTCTCGAATCTTCGCTGGTTTTGTCCTGGATTTCGGCGAATTTGCTCGAGGAATGCGGTGGATCATGGGTCTCTTGCATCGTCGCTAAAACCAACTTTGAATGGGAGTGGATAAAACACGGAGTTTGATTTTTGAAGAGAGGGGAATTTCATTGAGCTCGTGAAGCTTGCGGCCATGGTAGCTGGAGCTTCCACGCGGTCATTGCCACTCGAGTTGCATCGAGCTCGACCATGGCTGCTCGAGCTTCATCAAGCTGGTGGAGGGCAGGAGATCTGGAGCTCGCAGATGGCAGTTGGAGCTTCTTCGAGCTTGTGACCTTTTTCGCTCGAGCTTCGTGGAGCTCGACCATGACCACTTGAGTTTCATCAAGCTTTTTCGAGCTCCGAGGACGTTAAAATTGAGCTTCATCGAGCTCGGCCATGGCGGCTGAGCTTCGTCAAACCTAGGCGACCGGCAAGGTCTTGTCTTAAGATTCTTTTAGCTTTTTTAGTTTTCTAATTCTTATCCTTTTTTTGAATCCTCGTCTTCCTTTTTTAATTGTTTTTGTCTTCTTATTCTTTACCTTTTTAAATTATTCACTCTTTTTTTTAACGTGACCTTTGGTGGAAGCCAAAACAATGCCACATGTCTTTAAAAAAAGTAACTATTTTTAGCTTTTAAATTATTCATTTTTTTCTAAAAAAAAGCCAGATATTCACATCTTTTAATGGATGCTTGATGGAAGCCAGATCGATGCCACGTCTTAATAAAGCAACAGATGGATGTTAACTTGATGGAAACCAGTGATGCCAATATCTTGATAAAGCAACGGCCATGGAGTATGGAGCTTCGGGGATCATTGCCGCTCGAGTTTCGTTGAGCTCGACCATGGCTACTCAAGCTTCATCAAGCGCGTGGAGGGAAGGAGATTTGGAGTTTGCAAATGGCAGTTGGAGCTTCTTCGAGGTCGTGGCCATTGTTGCTCGAGCTTCGTCGAGCTTGATCATGGCCACTTGAGATTCACCGAGCTCATGGGGCGATGGAGATATGGAGCTCACGAATAGCAGCCAAAGCTTTTTGGAGCTCCAAGGACGTTTGAGGGTGAGCTTCGTTGAGCTCGGCCATGGGAGCAGAGCTTCGTCGAGCTAAGTGACTAGCAAGTCTTGCAATTAAAATTTGTTTAGCTTTCTTATTTTTCTCATTCTTATCCTATTTTTTTATACTCTTTCTTTTTTATATAATTTTTTTATCTTTTTTTTTTCCTCGATCTTTTCACTATTTTGTAATGTTGCGCTTGGTAGAAGCCACATTGGTGGCATGGGTTTTGAGAAAGTAAATAAAAAAGCCAAGCTAGATAACGTGCTAGATTCTCAAGAGGTCATTTGTCCAAATCCGTCAAATCAACGCAACCGTAGCTCCGAAAGCAAAAGTTTTGACCTAAGGTTTTCGTAACAACGATTAAACTTATCGGGTTGTCAAATCCATGACCGAGTCTATATAAACCCCATTGTCCTCACGCTTCTCCTTCCCTTACAACTTCTCATTTTTCATATATATATAATGAATGGTCAAGATGAGGAGGAACTATCAATATGTAAAATGACAATAAATACACTTTAAGGCTGTGCATGACAAAATTTGTGAAACAGAAATTGATTTCTGGTCAGAAATTAATTTTTTAATTTCTATTTTCCGGACAAGTTTTTGAGTAAAGAAACTCGTTTGATAATAACTCAAAATTTCTATTTTTGAAACAGAAATCCGTTTGATAACAGCACAAAATTTCTATTTCTAAGAATAGGAATTGATTAGATAACAATATAAAAAATTCTCAAATACAAAATAATAGTTGAAATAATACTAAAACAACATAGGAAATCCTCAAATACAAAATAATAGTAAAAATAATACTAATACATTACAAAAGTTGAAAATACAATTTTATGGAATTTTCGGCATATTATTATCCATTGCAATTTTATTAGCAATTGTTTTTCTAAGCGTATTTATTTGGTTTCAATGTATCGTTTGCAAGCTCATCCTGCGTAGGTTCAAACAAGTACTGCGGAAGCATGAGTATGGGTGCTATTAATGGTGCCTATACAGCCTTGTCATTTTATCAAAAACTAATATTATACAAGATTATCAACAAAATAAAATAAATAGTGTAAAGGAATATATGAGAATTCTACCTTAAAGTAACGTTTATGATTAGGAACTAATCGGGGGAAGGTCGGTTTATTTTGATTCTCGAATTGAATAAGTCCAGTTGCTCATCCCTAATTTCTTTATTGTTGCTCAATGAACCTTTAATGGCCCTTACATAACAAAGAGAGATTCTCTTGAATCTCTTGCCTTCGAATTAAAATTCAATATTGTGTAACAATCTAATTATTTTGATTTTGCAAGAATTTTGAATCCGTAAAAAAAAAATAAGGTTAAATTTCTAGGCACATTTTTTATTCATCTATTACATAAGAACTTTTTTCTTTTACCAAAAAAAAAACTTTTTCTTCAACGCGCATGCCTTTTCTAGGAGTAAAGAGCCCCATTGTTTTTAAATAAGCATTTAAGAACTTTGGTCATTTTTGAAAATTGGGGACCCATTCAATTGTCTTTCATCATAAAGAGTAAGTTATAAAAAAAATGCAAAAAAAAAAAAAAAAAACACGAGCAAAATAAGAAAAAGAAAATTAGCAATAATTTGTGAAGTTGTGGTTATGAGTGAATTAAGTTAGCAAGAAAGCACAATGTTCTTTTATATGGTTTGATTTCAGTTTCTGATTTCTATTTCAGAAATTGAGAAGTTAAAAATTTCAGCTTCTGATTTCTTCAATTTCTCTATTTCTGGAATAGAAATCTGTTTCAGAAATAGAGAAATCAAATTGCGTTACCAAACGAATTTATGTTCCAAACCTATTCCAGGGAACAGAAAAACAGAGAAATCGAGAAACAGAAATGTTGTCATGCGCGCCCTAAAATGGTCTAAAAAGAGGTACTATTTTCAAATAAAGTGTACGTTTTTTTTTTTTTTTTGGTCGAAAATAAAGTGTACGTTAGTGAGTGAGTTAGAGAAAGCAATTATTTAACGTTCTCCTATTTTCTCTAATGAGAGATGTGAAATCGTTGGAGCCAATAGAAATAACTAACAACAAACAATGAAGTTACCAGGACAACGGTTGATCTAATAATGTAGAGCTTACTCCCATGTAATTTGGGACCCCTCTCTGGTCATGGACTTGAACCCCCGAATCGTTTCTCATAATTAGGAAGCCTTGAAATATATCTCACCATCTCAAATAGACAAAACAATAGTAAATGTTTGATCTAGATTTTATATAATAAATATGCTATTTCATAACTTATAGTATATCTAGTTCATATTGATTTGGAAATATGAGTTTACAAACTCGAATAAGAGTTAGCATAACTCACTTGCGAAAGTTAAAAATCAATTTACAAAGGTTACTAAAACCCACACACTTAAATTTTTATCAATTAATTAAAAAACAATATCAATATCTGAGTAATACGTTACTTAAGCGAACAACTTAGCTAAACTACACTTATTTGTCAACCCATCAACTCCTATGTGCCAACAAAAACACTTGTTTATAGTGAACAGTCATCAATGTTCATTATGCATATTATCCATTATGCGTACCATAAGCTAGAATCAATTGTCATCAAACCCTATGAATCCTCAATGTCCTAAATTATCAATTCCACAAAACTCCATAGCTTAATAACTCTTAAATCAAACCTTGCAATTCAAAATTCCCATAACTTTGAATTTATGACCTAATTTCGAAAATTACTCTAATTAGACAAATAACGAGTTTAATTACCTATCAGGCGCCACGAAATGAAGCTAACCTGAGTCAGCGAGGTCCCCGTCGCATCTACGTAGAACAGCTTTCTTTTCCCCTTTCCTCTCGTAGTGCTCGGTCTCTTTTCCCTTTCTTTGCCGTGAGAATCTTTTAGAGCACTCCCTATAACTTGTTTAAAGTAAATTGATCACGATCATGTGTCCATGTATTGACTAGTCAAAGCATGCAAGTGGCATAGGTGTTCAAAAGATGCACCTATTTCTCTTCTTTCTTCATTTTTAAGGTCCAATCATTACACCAAGGACGCGGAAGTTGAGCTTCGTCGAGCCGGCCATGACCACGGGGCTTGGTCAAGCTACAGGATTGGCAAGGTCTTGCATTTAAAATATTTCTAGCCTTTATAGCATGAATTTACATTTGAGATTCAACATTCGATTCAATTAATTGTTAAATTAGTTCTCATATAAAATTTGAATGGAAGGTCTCTACATTTCTTAATGGAAAATGAAACAAAAGGTCCATGAACGTTGGTCAATTTGCAATGTAGCCCTTGAATTTTTAATTTATTCGATGCAATTCATAAACTTTAGCCCAATGTGCAATGTGATTTATGAACCTTTAAATTATTTAATGTGATCATTGGACTTTTAGTACAAGTTTAATTTCATGTAGTACAAGAATTAAATTAAACATGCACAAAAAGCTCAGGAACCATATTGAACAAAATTAAAAGTTCAAGAAATATATCACACATTTGGCTAAAGTTCATGAACCACATTAAACATATTAAAAGTTTATAAACTACATTACACATTGGGCCAACATAGAGAATCATTTATGTCATTATCCTACAATAGGAATTGTTATTACTAGTGAACTAAACTTCAGACAATTTCACAATTTGCAAAATACTTACCAGCTAGATCAGGACCAAGGTTGAGCCTAGAACACCATATCTAAGCCTGTTCATTAGACAAAAAAGATATCTGGTTGGTTCTTCAGGTGATAGACTCTCAAGAGGTCATTTGTCCAAATCCGTCAGATTAGCTTGAGCTTAGCTCCAAATGCAAAAGTTTGACTGGTCGTAAGAATAGTCAAACCTATCGAATTGTCAAATCCATGACCGAGTCTATACTAATGACATTGCCTTCACGCTTCTCCTTCCCTTCCAATTTCTACTTTTTCAAATACTTTGTTGCCAATGAACAACATGTTGAGAAATTGTCCACACGTCAAATCACAATACATAAAAAGGGTCCAAAAAGAGGTAATAGTTCTATATAAAGTGTATGTTAGTGAGTTGGAAAAAGAAATTATTCAACATTCTCCTATTTCTCTAATGAGATAAGTGAAATTGTTGGAGCCAATAGAGCTCATAAACAACAAACAATGAAGTCAGCCAGCACGGTTGTTAGTCTAGTGATGTAGAGCTTACTCTCAAGTAGTTTGAGACCCCTAGATCACGGGCTTGAACGTCCTAATCGCTGCTCACCCTTAGGAAGCCTTGATTATTCAGTGATGTAGGTTCGGTAATGCCATCACGTAAGATTACCCGTCTCTATTGTTGGTTGTTTGAAAGGTTGTAAGTGGAACATAACAGAGAAGGAGAGGAATGGCAAGGGACCAACAACCACACAAGATAGAAAATAATTTAGTACATAATAGTATGCTTTTCAATACATAGTGAAGCTTTTCTCTGCATGTGAGAAAACATTGCAAAAAATAAAAATAAAAATAAATTTTAGACTAGCATATCTAGAATAATTGTAACTGCCTAGACCCCACCGCCTAGAGGTAAGCCAACTATAACATGTAAGAAACAAACTTGAACTTTTGCTCTTTTGCCGACTTCAACTGGTAAAATAGGAAACCATGTTCAAACTACAAGTTCTGTTCAAAGAAGCAACTTCTCCAAGTTGGACTCTACGTGTCCTCAAGGTTCAATCTGTTCTCTTCTTTGTCTTAAATGTTGGAGTCAATTTGGAATCAGAATCTAATTTTAACTTTGCTTCTTCAACCAAAATCAATTTTACTATTTTAACTGTGCCGGGCTCGCTCACCGTGAAAACCGAACATTTCGTCGTGGCTATAAAACTCATGTGATAATATCCAGAGGAAGCTGTTGACAGTTGCCCCTTCCCACTTTTGTTACTTATCAAAAAGGCAAACAAGAAACTTATTTAACATTTTCTTCAAGATTCACCGCCAGTGAATATTCGAATCGTCAATTCTTTATCTAAACATCTCATATTTTTAGTGTTTTATCTTAAAATTAGAATTCTACACCAACAGATTTCAAACAAGAAATTTATCAATTTAGTTATAAATCTTTTGTATGGATGTCAATTCAATTATGAATTTTTCAGTTTTGTCAATGTAATTCTAAATCTTTCTACAAAATTCCAAATCAATTATTCCAGCTAATCACCAAAGAAAATTGATTATGTGAGGCGGTTCATGTAGGATGTCATATCGAGTAAAGTTATCCACATAGGACAGCAATGACTAGACGCCACATCAGCGATTTTCATTGATAATTGACTGAAATGATTATATTGAAATTTCCCGCAAGGTTTTGACATTACATTGGCAAAACTAGAATGTTTAGGATAAAATTAATATCCATACAATAAATTTAAGACTGGTTTGGTAATTATCCGGCTCTCAAACTATTGCAGCTGTTGGTCTCTCTACGTAGGCGAAAAGAACGGTCAGTGAGCAGAGCTAGTCAGCTGGTGGCCTCACGTCATCACTGCCTCTCGTTCATTCGCGCTTTTAATATTCCTTACTCCACCTTCTTTTTGAGAAGACAAAGAGAAAACGCAATCGCCATTAATTGGTCAACTTCTTCTTCATCTTCTTCTTCACTGCGCCTGTTCGTTCACTGACAATTCCGAGAGAGAGAGAGAGAGAGAGAGATGGAATCTACGGGGGTCGCTAGCCCAGTGATCAAGGTCGCGGCAATCTGCGGGTCAATTCGAAAGGCTTCTTCCAATCGAGGCCTCATTCGTTCCGGTAAGCAATGTCAATCCTAATTTTCGAAATCTAAAAGCTAAATCTGTAGTTCTTTAACCGGAATGTGTTCGCTTCTTTTTCCTGTTGATGGTGATAGCGATCGAGATATGTGAGGAATCGGTGAAGGGGATGCAAATAGAGCTGATCGACGTGTCGCCGCTTCCGATGATAAACACGGACCTCGAAGTCAACGGCAGGTTCCCGCCGGCAGTCGAGGCTTTTCGCCAGAAGGTTCTAGCAGCAGACAGCATCCTCTTTGCTTCCCCTGAGTATAACTACTCCATCACTCGTAAGTCAGAACCACTTCTCTCTGCTTTATCTAAGTTATTTACTCGTTCATAATTGTGTTAAACCTGCCTTTTTCGCTGCTTATATTTTATATATGTGTGGGTCTATTATATGATGAGACTATACTTATGTCTGTTACACTCACTCGAAATTATCAGCCTTGTTTATCGAATTATATTATTTAGGCTAACAATGCAATATAGAGGGGCAGTGATAGGTTGTTGATTCACAAAACTTGACAGTTTTTTGTGAAATAATTAAAATTAAGGATAAATGTATTGAAAGTCCTAAAACTTGTCAACAAAGTATAATTCAGTATTAAAAATTTCAAAAAGTTCAATTGAATCCTAAAACTTATCACGAAAATACAATCAAATCCTGAAAATTTAAAAAAAAAAAAGTGCAATCAAATCTTAAAACTTATTATATTTGTTAAATAAAGTCTTCTTGTTAATAACATTTTTTAAAAGTTTTAGAACTTGATTGCACTTTCGTAATAAGTTTTAGGATTTTTATTGCACTTATCCCTTCAAATTAAAACTTGAATGATGCAGGAATAGCTTGATAATATCATATACAAATATAGAAATGAATAAGGAGAGAAGTTTTATAAGCAGATAATATAATGGTTCAACTTATATCAAACCTAAGTTTACTCTCCTAGACGAATAGGCACCAACAAGACTGGAATACACTATGTAATCTTTCAGAGATGTTACGGAGTAACAAGTGCTGCCTCTACCCCAAGTTGATGGATGCCCCTATCAATAATCAAGTACCACTATTACACTTGTTCACTTCTCAAATCAGAGATTAGACGAGAAACTTTAATAGAGGGAGTCACAAGTGAGCAGTCACAATTTCAGTAATTAGAGAACGAGATTATATCAAAGTTGTAGCTTTCTCCATTTTCGCCACACCCTTTAGCTTCCTTTGAATCTTCTTATATAGGACCTCAATCTTCAATCTTCTTGTTAGAGAATATTCAACAAGATTAAATAGCCATTAGAGATCATAAACACAATCACTGGAAATTTGGTCACATAAACAATCAAATTTTCTTGAAATTAGGGAAGTTTCCTTAAATAGAGTCAGTTGATTTTGTTGATTATTTGTTCCTCTAGTCATTTGAACAAAATATACAAGAACTGTTTAGATTCAATCTCCTATCCTTCTTATGTGAATTCCACCCATAGCTTGTGATTAGCCGTTAGACACCAATTAAAATTAAATTGTAAAGAGGTCTAGGTCTTCTTATCCAATTAACTTGAAAAACGTGATAAACGTCTCATATATAGTAGATAGAGGGAGTTGTTTTTATCAGCAATGAGTCTATCCAAGTTGACTGCTAGAAATAGACTCATATATACTATCCATTAGTCGTCCTGAGTTTTTTAGTGATCGAGATTTCATCCAGCTATTCACCTTATTACAATCTCTCCAAGTCCTTGAAAACACCTCGTTCTACCAGACTCACCCTCTGTTAAGGTCCATCCAATTTGCAGATGTCTTTCCATTGTATACTTCAATAATGTTAATAGCGACAAAACATTCCTTATATCAAATTCACCTTATATCAACAAATGAATAATTGAAATAAATGGTTTTGTCAACTTCAAAATATCATAAGGAGGTCTTCCCAACAATTTGCTCCATTTTTTATAGTGACAAAGTAATCTCTGGATATGCAAACAAGTAACTTGAAATATAAGATTGTAGTTAAAATAGATTAGCTTGCTTGTCAGGCTCTAAGAATATCATATTTAAAGATTGGGAAAATTCCAAATAGGGCCTGAAGTGCCTTTATTTTCTCAAATAAAGGCTTGAAGTAGACATTATTTCAAATAAATGCCCGATTACCCTCATTTTCTCAAATAAAAATATGAAGTGGACTTTATTTCTAACAAGAGTGAAATGGCCATATTAGTCTCAAAGAAGGGCCTGAATCGACGATTAGTGAAGGGCATTTTTGTCTTTTAAATTTTTTCCTATTTTTTCTTTCCATTAAGAAACAAACTAAAAAAAACTAAAACTTAAATAAATTAATTAAACAAGACTCTCCACTTGTGGTTGCTACCCCCATCATTGATAGGGCAACAATAATGGCCAATGAGATCACCAATGCCTAGGCGAGGGCTGGCGACCCTCGCCGAAAATGGGAGAGGACTACCTAGGGCCCCTAGACTTAGGCGAGAGCAGATGACCACTGCTAGGAGACGATCATCGCCTTCTCCTATATCTAGCGAGGGCCTCTAGTTGGCGAGGGTAGCTGGCCTTGGCCAAGGAGTCAGTGCCCCCATAAACCATCATCGTCGACCACTAGTTTTGGGGCAGTGGCCTTGTATTTTTGCTTAATTTTTTTTAAAATTATTTTTAATTTTTAATCTATTTTAATTAAAATTTAAACAACAATGACTTTGTATGAAAATACCTCTTATTGGTTGGAATATTTTGTTGGATGGCAAGATTAGGCCCTTGTTTGAAATAGTTATAATATTTTAGACCTTTATTTCAGAAAAATAAGAGTACTTCATATTCATATTTGATTTTTTCTTAAACATTTGAGCATATATAAGGAGTTGATAAAGTCTCCAAACATCGATATGATCAGGGAATATAAAAAGATTACTGATAGAAGCATAAGAGATGCGATTGAGAGTAACCACCAAGAAAGCTATGTTATTGACACAAGCATCAAAGGATTGAGAGACAACTCTTAAGGAGTAAATTGAAATTATCATAGGCTTCTTTGTTTCGCAGAAAATAATTTTTCAAGAAAATATTTTTCTTATTTTTCGGCATTTGGTTTACTTAGGAAAATGAGTCAACGGAAAAGGTTTTTCTTATCTAAGCTTAAATTCAGGAAAATGATTTCCTTTCTAAAAAATCAGAAATCATTTTTCAAAATTTGACTAGGTGTTCCACTTGGACCAAAAACTCTACACTTAGACACAAAAACCCTAACACTTGTTCCCAAGCCTTTGGTAGTAAGGCTCGATGCCCAGCATCTAAGCCCATGTCCATCAAGGTGAGGCCAAGGATTAAAGTCCATCTAGGTTGCACCCGCAACCTCGATGACCATGACCACACTTGGATCCATTGAGACTAGGCCTGGACACCGGTGCCCATGAACAAGACACTAGGCCTAGTATATTGAGGCCAAGCCTTGGTTCTCAACGCTTTAGCTTGGGTCCATCGAGGCCAATTTTTTATCTAAAAAAATTGAAATTTTTATTTTATTTATTTTTTCTTTTCTTTCTTTTTCTTTTTCCTTCTTCCTCCACCAATCGCCCAATCTTAGGGATGCCAGCCATAGGTGCAGACCAGCAAGGCTCGAGCTCGCCAAATCCAAATGAGCTTGATCCTAGAGAGGTCAACCTCACCTATAGCCTGTCACTAACCATCACCAAGGCTCAATGACCAACAAAGGAAGAAGGATAAGGAAAAGAAAAAAATTAAAACAAAAAAAAAATTAAATTAAATTTTTGATTTTTTTAAATTATATAAAGTGGTTCACATTAGCACGGCTGGCATCCTTGTTAAAAGTTTTTGACCA
This sequence comes from Eucalyptus grandis, assembly GCF_016545825.1. NCBI lineage: Eukaryota > Viridiplantae > Streptophyta > Magnoliopsida > Myrtales > Myrtaceae > Eucalyptus > Eucalyptus grandis. The sequence continues at coordinate 20,512,261 of NC_052618.1, read as the reverse complement.
TACAAGATCTTGAAGATGAGAAAAAATATTTCAAAATATTAATCTTGAAGGTGCTGACATTATTTCGCCAGGCTTCTCGTTATATTGAGCTTCCACAAGTTCCTACTTATATCAAACTCTAGTTATATTCAACTGCTTCTCCTTAGACACTTCAAGGATGTGGTCATTTAGATCTCATTGGCTGTTCACCTTAGTACTTCCAAGTCTTTATGAACTCCCCTTTCTTCTAGATTTGTTCACATAGGTTCTTCCAACTATTTTGAATCCTTTTACTCATCATATCAAAGGTCCTTCAAGCGAATATTACCTAAAGCACAAACAATTTCATGCATATATCAATGAACTATGAATTGTTTTGTCAACTTCAAAATATATAGGAGGTTTTCTTAACACATCCGTCCTTGGCTCAAACTTACCAATGTTATCGTTTGTATTTTGTAGAATAGAGCACTTGTATCCAAAAATGTAAAAAATTAAAACGTTTGGTTTTCTAATTTTTAATAGCTCACAAGAGTTTTTTTTCAAACAATGGTCTTAGGAAAAGTTGATTTATGATACAGCATGCCATTGCTATGGCTTCAATCTAGAAATATGTAAGAAGACCACTACCTTTTAACATGGTCTTGGCCGTATCTTGTAAAGATTTATTCTTTCTCTCTAGAACCCCATTCTATTGCAAAGTGCAAGGAGAATGGAAGTTGTGTTCAAAACCATTTTCATCAAAAAATTAGAAAAAGTTTTGATTTTCGAATTTTCACCAGAATCCGTTTTGATAGATGAACTATTGTAACCCTTTTTTCTTTTGAACCTATTTTGCAAATTCTACAAAAAGAATGAAATGTTTCATTCCTATGAGTTTAAAATTAAACCCAAACTAATATGGAATAATCATCCACAGTCACCAAACAAAGAAAAAGTGTTAGAAAAGTTATAAATCTATTACATTTGACCTATGGCCAATTCAATCATCTAGCTAATTTTGGCTACCTGGAGGAAGAAGGAAGGGAAGGGGAAAAGAAGAAGAAGAAGAAGAAGAAGAAGAAGAAGAAGAAGAAGAAGAAGAGATAGACAAAAAAAAAAAAAAAAAAAAAAAGGAAAAAAATAAATAAAAATAAGAATAAAAAATTTAGAAAATATATTAAAATATTATTATAAGTTGTCCACGTCAATACCAGCTATGCCACATAAGTCGACCAATATCCACATTAGTAATATCCAGCCAAAATTAAATAAAATGACTAAATTGGAGTTGCGGACACCTGGAGTGCCAAAACTTGGCACGAAAGGACACTTAAGTGCTAAAAGTTAAGAAAATAACACTTAAGTGCCAAAATCAGAGCAAAATGGATCACTTAAGTACCAATCCAGCCAAAATGCTGACGTGGCGATTTTCCAGCGATGTAAGTGCAAAACGCCATCGTTTTGCATGCCGATGTGGCTAAAAAATGCAAAAACGACATCGTTTTGCCTCTAACGTGGTAAAAATTTAATATAAAAATTAATTAAATTAAATTTAAAAATAATTTTATTTAAAACATTAAAAAAATTCAAATATTTTAAAAATTTAATAATAATAATAATAATAATAATTAATTTAATTATAAAAAAAAAAAAGAGGAGGGAGATGGCTGAGCCCTTGCCGCTGCTGCTGTCGGGCCGGGAAGCGAGGACTCGCGGTCCTCGCCCGGATCCGGCAAGGGCTCGCGGGCCCTCTTCGCCGGTCGGCCGGGGCCGGCGACCCCGACCGACCCTCCCCTTTCGTCGTCGGCCCTTCCCGGCAATGGCGGGAGGCGATGAGGGCCCGCGAGCCCTCGCCGCCGCCGACCGGGACCGGCGACCCAGTGACCCTCTCCCCACCTTTTTTTAAAATATTATTTTATTAAAAATAATAATAATTTATTTTTATAATTTAATTTAATTAATTTTTATATTAGCATTTGAATCCGCTTAAAAATGACGTCATTTTTGGCTTTGTTGGTTGAGTTAGCATTCCAACAAGCCACATAGACGAAAAAAATAATAAAAAATTGCCACTTAGGATTTCCGGTGAGGTTCACCAGAGATGGCACTTAAGTGTCTCTCTGTGCCAGGTTTTGGCACTTGAGCTATACTTTGCTCGACTAAATTGACACTAAGTCAAAAAGTTCATGACTAAATTGACGCCAATGTAATAGGTTTAAGACTTTTTTGACATTTTTCCCCACCAAACAGAATTCTTACCACCACGATTCATGCTCATTTTTGGTCCAAACAAGTCCATGTATAATAGCAATAGTACTAAGCTAGTAGATACAATATTTATAGATTTAAAAACTTTCACCTACTTTCGCAAAGAACATACATTACAAAGTTCATTTTTCTCATACTTAATTTAAGGTCAACAATGCGCTAACTCCTCAATTGAAAGCTTGGAGATAGATGTTTCCCACTAATATGACCAAGCTTTCTATGCCATAAGTTAATTTCATCTTTTATAGAGACAAAACATTTGATATAATCAAGTTTTACGTGTAATAGATATATATTACCATGACATCAATTCTTCTAGACTAACAGTCACCAACAGTGCTGAAGTCCATTAGTAATCTTTAAGAGATGTTATAAAGTAGCTAATGATGCTAGTACAAATACTTACTGGGGGTGAATAGGTGTTTAAAAGAAATATTGACAAATAAATATAAAATAAAATAAGTTCCGAACAAAGTCTGAATGAGGATCAGAGTCTAACAAATGAGCCACCAGACTTCTCGTAGATATTCAAAATCTGTTATGCGATAGAACAGACTTCTAAAATAACCTGTAAGTATGCAACAGACTTAAATAAGAAGAGTTAAAGAAAGAGAATGTTATACATGAAATTTATAGTAATTCGGCTTAGATCAAGCCTATGTCCACTCTCCCACACTAACAACCTTCTGGCTAGATTCCACTATGTGATCAACAAGAGATTACAACTTTGACTGCAAATACTCAATGGTAGATCATACTATCTCACTAAGTCACTCTTTTGGTATTTCTCTCACGATCACAAATGTTTAAGCTCACGAAAAACAAGTGTATGATCGAAGTTCGCTCAAATTTTGGAATTATAGATTCTACGCTCCATCTCTTACTTGCTCATTGGTCATTGATCTCCTTAAATACTTCTCCACTTTCAAACTAGCTATTGGACAGATTTGCATCAAGAAGATTTAGTAGCCGTTGAGTGTCTCAAATTGATTATGATCGCACATACAAATAGAATCTTAGTTTGCATAAATAAAGCTTCTTTGTTTAGAAAGTTCTTGTTTTCAAGATCCAATTGTTAATAAATTAGATTAAGTCAATCAAATCTATCTTGGTATGAAATCCAAACCAGATCATTAGCCATTATATGTTTGGGGCTTGTGTTACGTTCTGTCAAGTTATTTTTTTCTTAATATAATTCGTTATGAATCTGCTACGTTCTGAACTTGTGTTTTGTTTTGGACCTTAACACATTCTGGACTTGTGTCTCATTTTGTATGTAAAGTCTGAGAATGTTTTGTCGGAAGTAAAGTCTAAGTGTTTTCCATCTGAAGTAAAGTTTGAGTGTCTTTTGTCTGAAATAGACTTTTCAATCTAAACGTAAGTCTGAATATATTCTGCTTCTGAATATATTTATCCTTAAGATTTGGATACAGTCTAAATAAGTTCAGCTTCAGTATAAAGTCTATCTTTTGATTCTTCCAAATATAAACCTTGGTAATAGCATTTACACAAATTATCATCTGCATAGTCTGTTACTCAATCATTAAACACGTTAGTAGCCTTTGATTTATTTTTTTATCTTCAAAACATCATAAGGGACTTCCCTAACAGTAACAAGTACTACCTCTTCCTTAAGTTGATAAACACTCAATAATCAAAACTGTTATCACATTTGTACACTTCTCAAATCACAGATTAAAAATGATACTTTAATAGAGGGAATCACGAGAGAGTGGAATCACAATTTTAGTGATGAGAAACCGAGATAATATCAAAGTTGTAGCTTTCTATTTTTGCCACACCCTTCAGCTTGCTTTGAGTCTTCTTATGTATAGATCCTCAAATCTTCAATTTAGCTGTTAGAGAATCTTCAAGAAGATCAAATAGTCGGAGATGCTGGACACAATCACTGGAAATCTTGTCACCCATACAATCAGATTTTCCTGCAATAGTAATTTTATTTTAAAAAATAGAGTAAGCTAATTTTTTTCAATTATCTGTTCCTCCAGTTGTTGGAACAAAATAGGCAAGAACTCATTTGATTCAATCTGTAGTCCTCCTGCGAATTCTAGAATTTGTGATCAGCCATAAGACACCAATAAAATTAATTTGGAAAGAAATCTAGGTCTTCTTATCTAGTTAATTTAAAAAACATGATGAACGTCTATAGGGAGTTTCCTCTCTCAACAATCCAATGAATCTAATCAAGCTAGCCGTTGGAAATTGACTTACGATCTGCTATCCATATCCATTGGTCTTCCTAATTATATTAGCAATCAAGATGATAGCTTACAGTCTCTCCAAGTCCTCTCAAACACCTTGTTCTACCAAACTTGTTCACTTAAGCTTGTAGATGTCCTTCTCTGTATACTTCAAATACCATTGATAGTGACAAAGCACTGCTTGTATCAACTTCACCTGATATTAACAATATCTACATTTATCAATAATTAAAATATATGGTTCTCTCAACTTCAAAACATCAATGTGAGGTTTTCCGATCACATATTTGACCGGTTAGAGGAAGGTGTGTCAGTACACTCTATTTATCATGCTGTGCATTGAGGCTTGACTCTATTTATCATGTTGTGCATTGAGGCTTGCTTGAAAACATCTGTTGCTTGAAAAATTCTCAGTGGATCAATCATTCAGTTTCTACTATGAGACTGATCTCCTTCCTAAACTAATTTGAGAATGCTACTTCACTAACAATTCAGATGCCATGAGTCAATTGTCTCCTCATGTGGAAACCTTGTGGCTGATAATAGGTATAGGGCAAGGTGATTTGGTTAGAAAATATTGACACTCTCTGAGACACTTTCATGTCGCGTCGAACATTTTAACACGTGTCCGACACTCTTTGACACTTGGTCAATAAGTGTCAGAAAATCCGACACCAAATCAATTCTCTCGATACTCGCCAACACTCGAGTCTGGAATTCCAACACCTAAGTTCATAATTCCAATATGTGATTCCGAACACATGGAGTCAATTTTAAAAATTTTCAATAAATGAGGGGTCAAAATATAAATATGTAAAAAAATAAAAATAATGAAAATAATAAATGGGGAAAGAAAAAAAAAAAAAAAAACCTAGTTTTCTCTTTTCTTCTGACTCTCACTTCTTGTGACACACAGTTTACCCTCAAGTTTGTTTTTTCTCCTCTCTTCCGACACACTCGACATCCTCCAAGTTTTATAGATTATTGGATTGAAGTTGAATTTGTCAAATTAAAACAATGAATAATATTAACAAATAGTGGATTAATGTTTTTACTGTAAATTCATTCTAAGCTCTTTTTTATTATTTATTTATTTTTGAATTTGAATCAAATTAATTTGATTCAAATTATCATAAATATAACAATTTATCATGTAATTATAAAAATATACATTTAATATATAACGTGTTCCAACGTGTCGAAATTCTTTATTTTTTTAGAAATAGCATGTCGCCGACACATGTTGTGTCGTGTCACGTATCACGTGTCGATATCATTGCTACTTAGTACATTGGTACTAATTCCTAAAAATATCATATCCGTATGTGGAAGAAATTATATTAAATCATCTATATCTTTGATACTATTTCATTGAATCCATATTCACTAAAGTGAACTATATACTCCCATTTTGAATTTATAAGTCTGGTAGTGATCTTGTCCAAAAGTTGAGGTAGACTACACATTGCCGACACCATTCAATCTCACTAAAACACAGTAAATCCGAAAGACTCAAATTTAACCATAAAACAACATCATCATACTAGTCTCCAAATGCTCGTTAGGGACGCCTTTTGCCACTTCGACAACGTGGTTTGCAGGGTACGAGTATTACAAGTAAACGGAATTTACGCGCTATTTGTTGTGTCCAATGGGACGAAATGAATCTTTCTGATATTTTTCGAGCTATAAAAATTGAGGAAATGAAAGATTTCGTATTTCTTACAACATACCCACCTTAGGTGAGTAAATCTAGGGCCATGAATACCCTAATGATCTCATAGACCAAGTAAGACCTAAGCTAAAGTCAGAGTGGATAGCCCAAACATTAAGTTTAATAATGCTCCACGGTATTGGGAGAATGAACCTGTGTCGTTTGCGTCAACCGCGCACCCTTGTCCATTTCTTTACAATTGAGCTGACTCGTCAATGTCGGAAACTGAGTTTGACATGGCTGTCTACTGTTTTTTGATCCATTTCCTGCTTAGGAGGAAAATAAGTACGCAACATCCGTTGTCAGCTTGAGTTTTTCCCTAGCATTCACACGATGATAAAGGACGAGGAAGTAATTTATCTGAGAAGTCATTCATTTCTTAATCATATTCTTTTATTTGCTATACCAGCACCTTTGAAGAATGCAATCGACTGGGCATCTAGACCACCAAATGTTTGGGCCGATAAGGCAGCTGCCATTGTGAGCTCGGCAGGAGGTTCTGGTGGGAGACGAGCGCAGCATCATCTCCGTCAAATTGGAGTCTTTGTCGATCTTCATTTCATCAACAAGCCTGAATTCTCCATAAACGGACACGAACTGCCCACGAAATTCGACAGTGAGGGGAACTTGGTTGATCCAGAGACTAAGGAGAGACTCAAGAAAGTTCTTCAAGCACTGCAGGCATTTACATTGCGACTGCAGGGTCGATGATGCAGGACTCATTAAGAACATAAGTACTGTGCATCATTGGTATATTATTTTATTCAGTGATATTGAGGACATGAAATCAATTTCTTTACGATGAACACCAATTTCATAAAAGCAAGGGCTGTAGTAGTAAATAAACATTCCTCCGAGGAAACAGGCCAGTGGCTTAAAGGCAATACAATGTATTGGATTCTGGTTTGTGGACTAAATATTCAACGACTGACATCTCCAGTGGGTTTTGAAGGCAAGGGTGCTTTTAACCAAAATCTTTTATCAGTGGCAATTAGCATTTTTGCAGTGAGATCTCTGACATAAATCATGTGTATAACTTTACCAAAGAAACTGGCCAGAATCTCCATCATGCCTTTGCTTAAATGTAGCTCCTTGGATCTTGGTGACCACCTCCGCTTCTATTGTCCCAAAACATTAGGTCAGGAAGTTGGAAGAGTTTGAAATATTACGTGGCATTAAGAACACAGAAGTCTACTTATTAATTTGCATCATGCACATAAATCATTAAGGCTAGATGAACGTCGTGAGTTATGATCCATATTAAGAAATTATACTCTAAACTCATTTGTGGCAATGAAAATGAGCTTGTGCCTTTCTTGAAAATATGGGGTAAATATGAAGGGCACATGAAATAAAAGAGTTAGTAAACAAACAAGTTGCTAGATGGGGGTGAGCATCAATTTAGGGCCCTAGATTGACCCCTGGACCGGCCCAACTCATTGGTTCTAGTTCGGTTCCCAAGGGGACTGCATTGGTCCTTGGTCCTACGACCCCTAGACTTTGTACTATGTGGGTTGGCCTCAATCCTCGGAATTTAGGGTTGTCCAACTTGGACTAGCCCTTTGCTCTATACACACACGCGCGCGCGCGCCCACACGCACACACTATACTATATATCTAATGTATTATGTATCAGGGTTAATATCATGAAAAACCTTAAACTTGTACATCTATGGCAAATCTATCATAAACTAATTTTTTTTTAACTACCAAAAACTTTAAACTAGTACACTTATGACAAATTTACCAAAAATTAAATTTTTTTAACTACCAAAAATTCTAAACTGGTACACTTATGATAAATTTACCCCAAATTAATTTTTTTGAAAGCAAAAAACCACAAATTAATACATTTATGATAAATATAGTCTCTATTAAATTAGATTAATACCACCAAAAAAATCACAAAAATTAATACAACTCTGACAAACGAATAATGAAATCTCAAAATCGTACAACAATTAACTATCACATGTCATCCAATTTAGCAAATTGATAGTAAAATTTAATGGAAACTAATAAGGGATAAATTTGTCGTAAGTGTATCAATTTTTTGTAAATTTATCAAAATTGTACTAGTTTGGGGCTGTTGGTAGTCAAAAACTTAATTTTGGGTAAATTTGTCGCAAGCATACCAATTTAGAGTTTTTCGTGGTATTAACTCTATATATTATATACCACCACCCGCAACGGCTACATTGGCTTTGGGCTCTCTCCCCTCACGAAGGGGAGAAGTTCAAACCCCAGCATTGTCGTTAGGGATTCTTAAGCGTGACACCGTGGTGGTGGGTCCTGCACTAGTGTCACCTGGTGGTTTACGTCGTGGCTATTGGCTGACAGCAGTTCCTCCATCCCAAAAAAAAAAAACTCTATATATTATATGCTTTTGTCTACTCTAAATTCTAGCACCTCTTTATTTGTTCTCTTTGCAGTTTACTTTATTGTGTAAATTAGAGCATAGAAAGAAACCCAATCCTAATTCTTAAAAAAAAAAACTCGCCCGAGCCTCGCTCACTTACTCACCTTGTCGCTCACCTCTATTCACTCGCCTCGTTACTCAACCATGTTTCCTTGCCTCGCATGTTCGTTTTTATGGTTTGTTACTTTTAACAAGTATAAATTTCTGTTGTGACATTATATTATATTTATGTTTGATATGTATTTGTATTCATAATTTTGTTACTCAATGTCATATTATTGATGCATATATAATTTAAAATAGTATGTTCGCCAATTTAAGGAATATAAAATATTAAAAAAAACAAAAAGTAATTGATTGTTCTCGAGTTGACCTTAAAATTGGACCGAACCCATAAGATTAGTCCGGTCCTCAATCCCAAGCTCAACAAGGTTGGTCCTTGGCTCCAAAAATTGAGGATCAACACTATATGGGTCGATCCTTATATTAGGTATTGGACTATCCCAATCCGAATTATGCTCACCCCCTATTGCTATACGAGGAAATAAAAATTGGTAACTCAAAAGGAGGAGGAGGAGGAGGAGGAGGAGGGAGGAGGAGGAGGAGGAGGAGAGAGAGAGAGAGAGAGAGAGAGAGAGAGAGAGAGAGAGAGAAAGAGAGAGAGAGTTAGTTTAGTTTCTTCCTTAGCTTTGTGATTGTACTAATTAATGCCCTTCAATGTCGAGAAATGTCAAGTCTTTTTACTGACAATTCCTTCAACGTGTTTGCTTCTCTCTCATTGGTGCATCTTCATCATTCCTCACCATTTATGTAAAAATCAAAGACCGTTTATGTAAAAGAGGGAGCTTTACTCAAATGGACATGATTTTAAGCTCCGTTTATTTTGCAGAAAATTAAAATTTTTAAAAATACTATCCCAAAGTGACCGTTTGTATTGTTTAAAATAATTAATTAATGAAAAAAAATTTCATTACCAATAACAATTTATATTTAAATATTTTTGTGAACAATGAAGATAGATGTCGTTTATTCATTTTAATAAGTGATACAAGCGACCATTTCTTGGAAAATATTTTCCAAATCATTCATTTTTCGTTTAAATAAATGCCCCCATAGTAGATATTAAGGATGAGAGAAAAATTACAATACCAATACACTAGTTTCCAAAATAGCTTCTTTCTTGATAAAGGGTAAAATAGTCAATAAGCTAAGTACCTTTTTTGCTCAAGGAGATTACCAGGAGTAAGCTCAAGTTCTAGCCCGTCATCATATCCAATTAGATCCACTTTTATTCAAACACTTAAGCTAATAAATTATAGATTAACTAGAATATATCAACTATTGCTCAGTACATCAATTCTCCACTTTCAAACACAACTTATTCGTCTCGACAATCTTCCTATCATGTGTGAGCTCAGTACTAAGTCTAGTTCCCTTTGATATAGGTATCCTTCTGCATCAAGATATCTCAACTTGAATTTCCATCATTGCCTAACTTCAATCTTGGTCATTTTCTTCAAACAAACCATGAAGTCTACAATCTCTATCAATGCTCAACTTCATCCCCGATCATTTTCTTCAAACCAAATCACGAAGTCTGTCATCTAGTCCACATTGCTAAACCATGACGCCCACCGCTTGAAAACCGCATTGGTCTCCATATCCTTCCTTGAAATATTCACAGAGTATAGTAACAAATTGGAAGTAGAATATCAATTGGGTGATCTTGAACTTCTCTCACTTCAAAAGCTAGCTCAAAGAAAGAGGTCTTCCCTTACACTTAGCTATGTTTAGTAGTCATAATAAGATTCAGGACAGGCCTTGTGTTTGGTTCCTATCCAAGACAGGCTAATATTGGATATAAGAGAAATAAATCCTAGGTAAAATTATTCCATAAGGGTTTAGGGTAAAGGTGGATATGATTTCTAATATGCATAATATAAAAGTTATTTTTCTTGAATAACAAACTTCTTAAATTAATAAAATTAAAATAATATTTGAATTATAATATGAAAAATTCAAATTATCAAAAAATAACAATAATGTTGCTTTTATTTATTTGTATTTATATATTCGAATTTCTTTCTACATTATAATATAAATTCATGTATAAAAACATATTTTGTATTAATATTCATTACATATTTTAGGTATTATAGTATTTTAGGTATATTAGTATGGTTTGTTGTCTAATAAAATTTTATTAGAGAATCATGGAAGGTAACAAAGAAGTAAAAAAATAAAATGAAAAAGACGGGAAAATAATAAAAGATAAGCAAATAAAAATGAAGTGGGTAAGATTGTCTTGAGAAATTCTTACCATCTCCATTTGTACAATTTTTAGGTTCATCACACTAATACAACATTTATACTAAATAATACACACTTAGGATGTGAAAATATTAAAATCCCTATATACAACATTATAAATTAGCCACGAATGGGTCATGAGTCGAAGCAACAATAACCCGTATCTCCCATTAGGTTCAAACTTGTTGGTCACCTTAGCTCTAATACCAGTATTAGGTGGTTTTATGTGTCTCATCATAAAAGTTAGCTCAAAGAGGAAAACTTTCCTTCAAAGTTATAAACTAAATATCAACTACTTCCACAATCAATGAACAATAACCCTAACAGAACCTAATACCTTTAATGTATCCATTCGAGACATTTTATTACAATATCTCGTCCAACGGAGATAACCGGATATCTCGAATAGTTGTACTATGCAAATCGCTCTTTCAAGCGTTGCTTCACCAATAGAATAATCGACCTAGATCATATAATTAATCCGAGCGGGAGATGTTGTGATCCGTTGTATTCAAATTAAAGATTTCATCGCTCGTTTACTCAATAAAGACGTGGAGATCTCCCTTTTCTTATTCTGACAATGTCTCCCGGCAAATCCTCCTTGTCGGCCAATGCGTTCACGAGGGAAGACATGGTACATTGATCGAGGACAAAAAAGCAACTTTTCTCACATCACATATTTATTGGTCAACCGAACAGCATTAGAGCGTTAAAGAGGAAAGACAGTCTCTATGTTATTAGGGCTTCTCTATTAAATTACTTGCACCTGATGGTCACAAAAAACTATCGAACATAAAATGCATTTTTTTACCTGAGAATTTAGACAAAAGCATTAGAGCAAGAGGCTTATCCCGCTTTGGATAAGCTAACTTCATAAATTAGTAGCTTCTAATTGGAAAGAGTTCAATAGATTAAAGGTCGTTTATTAACATGAACTCAACTCATTCAAAAGGTTTGAGACTCTTCCTCTCTATCTATCCTAAATTTATGCTTTCCTGGCACTTGAAATTTGGATTCAGCATCCAATAGTCACGTCAATCTATGGAAATCTCGATAAGCTTGTAGAAATTGGTTGGTTTTTGTCGGAAATATACTAACAGGCTAACCCCCCATAATTGACATGGTTGGGGCATTGGTTAGAGCGTTAGAGGACTTCTAATATAATTGAAAATCATCCATTCAAATCCCATAAACTCTGAATAAATTGTTTCAGGTCAAGGCCACTTGCATAGAACAAAAGCCTGAACTTTACTAGTTCGGGCTTGTAGATTGTTTAATGGGTCTTTGGATAGACGTTGTCCCTTGCTCATGCTTGTGAGTTATCAAAAAAGAAAAAAGAGAGGTGAAAAAGAAATACAATATCATACAAGATTAATTAACTAATAACTTAGGTCTTAGAGAGAGGTGAGGAAAACGTGATTTCTATGCTAGAAGAACTGAGCATTTACTCTCTCTTTTTTTTCTCTCTTTTTTTTACAGCCACTGAGCATTTACAATAACATAGAAGAACTGAGCATTTACTTTACTAGCATAAAAAAGTAACTAGCTAAAGCATTAAATTAACATTGCTTGCATAGACATCTCAAATGGTGGTTACATTTTATAGCGCGTGCCTTTTCCACGTGTCTCTATGTGAGGGATGAGATCGAGCATCTTCACTAAGATGATCAAGACATGGGTTGGGTATCAACATTCTGTGCAGTTGAAAGTGCTGTTAACAACTGCTATTCTGGGATTCAGCACTTACATAGTCGCCGTTGGCGTGATGGGCATCAACATCAGTATCTCACTTTGGCATCCCCTAAATCAGTCCCAAGGAAGACTTCCTATGGACCGTTGGCGGTTGCACCATGGGCACCATCTTATCGTGTGTCAGCATAATTTCGCGGTACAGATACAATGGATTGTTATATTAAGGGCATGTAGAAATTCGATATGACCCACAATATACACGAAATGTATAGGGTTGGTTAGGGAGAAACCTTTATGGATAGCGTGCCATGCCTACTGCAAAACTGTAATTCTGCACTTGTAGCTCATGTGATCTTGAAGCATATGGACACAAGAGAGATGATTCCCAGTAAAATGAAGTAGAAAAGAAAAGAGGATATAAAGAGATTCTACCGTATTGATTATCAAGTTTGTAAAATGAGACAGATTTCCGCCAGAGAATGAGCACCAATGCCCGTTGACAAAGAAACAGTTCCATGAAGCTATTATGAGCCCAATGGCATGCCCTACACGCGTATTCTCGAGGACCGAAATATCATAGAAGAATTAGCAGAAACAAAAACAAACCGTTACATAGAAAAGAATGATTCGTGTTCCCCAAAAACAACATGTTTAGAAGAAATATGTCCCCGACATGGATATTCTTGTCTTCAATGACAATGGCTTCTATTTACATAGAAATGAATGGTTCGTATATGATTGATATAATGATGCCCAATGGCTTCCCAAATACTCACAAACAGTTCACTTAAAAATATCAGTGCAACATTTTTCTGCAGACAGAACTTGATTGAGGCCATTCTTTGAAAAAGTCGAGCAAGCATAGAAAGAGGAGGCTTGATAGATCAAAAGTTATTACAAGAATTTCACCATTAATCTGAGTCCATGTTCTGGGAAGGATGGTCATCAGGAGGATTTTTTGTTCTGAAATCGTCCACAGCCTTATCGAATGTGCCCCTTATGTGTTGACACCTAAGCATCAGATGTTGGCATGCATCTTTCAATACATCTCTTGCCACCTTTTCTGAGAAACACCAAGTAAAAGATTCAAACAGAGTAGAATACATGAAATGCCACTCTGGACATTACCTGAGAAGAAATGCTAGATGACCAACATCTCCATTGGTTACACAAGGTGGGGGAAGATTGATGCGAGACACAAAACTAGGCCTAATGCATGGGAAAGGGATGCCTCTACTAATCAGGGCAATCCTCTCCAATGTTCTATGGAAGAAGTTTCATGGTGTTAAGGTGCCAAGTTAAAACAGAGAGTTGGTACAATTTTGAATGACTTAAGTAGTGCTGGATATGCAACAAGTACCCAAGATTCCATTATGTGCCGCGCAGATTCCATGAGCTCATCAATCATATTTTGACAATATCCGGCAACACTTTATCCTTATTTCCTGGTCTACCTATCCATAAAAAGGTAACAAAACCAACTACAATTTCACAAAATAATATGAAGTTTATAAGAAAAGCTAAGCATCCTAACTACATCACATCTTTTAGGCTTGACATAGCATATAATACCTGTTGTTTGAACTCTAACATTAACCCGGGCATCCGAAGGATGAGGAATGCTGTAACCACAAAATATGACCTGTGGACTGCAAAATAGACACGAGATGCATTACAACTATATGGAATTTAAACTTCCTAAAATCAGGCAAACTGCGCATTAGAAAGAATAGGAAAAATCAGCAAGATTGATGTTACTAGACAATCCAGCTAAATTCTATACCGAGGAGAAGAGGAAAGTATAACAAAAAATGTTCCAGTTAGTAGTTCACCATAACATTTTTCCAGATTTATTATCCCAAAACAACAAAATGAGTAACTCAGGCATCATCCGATAGTTCTGTGGCCTCTGCCCATTGTAACGCAAAAGTAAAAAATAATTTCATTTTGAAGGAGAAAAGATTATCGAGCATGTGATAATGATAGCATAAAACTCATACCGGATAAACTATCTAATTAGTATTCTTCCATTTAGTAAGTTTCCATGCTTAATAACACTCCCGATGTTTTAACACTCACACGTTAATATTGACCAAGACAATTGATGAATAGATGATCCTACTATTTAAACATCAGACAAATAGCACCAAGTACAGTAATGAAGTACTGACACTTGATTCAAGGTAAATCTGAGGGCATTTGCAAGTGTATGATCCTCCTCCGCAAGAATAAATGTGGCATTCCATTGATCTCTAAAGGATGCGCATTCCATTAGCAACAACTACTGCACAAGCACGATATTCCAAAATGTTGATAAAAAGATATATATAACCATGCTCAGAGATGTACCATAGAGAGATAGGGATTCATAATTTACAGATAGGAAATTATCTTCATATAAAGATCCATTTATTACTTTCCTCAAAGCAGCAATCTTTCAAAGAAATATTTTCTACCATTGTTAATATCCTTCAAAAGCAATAAACATCAGCTGCTGAGCTTAAATTCAACAACAGACTCAGTTGCAATGACGGATTCGTCTCACTCACCCTTCGCTAAAACTTAAACTCACAAGACCACGGTCAACTCACCCGAAAGACAGAACTTGCCGCACTCGACCCACTACACAATCCAAGCACTCACTTATCTCCCTTCCACACAGCTCACCTGCCACAAACCACACTCATCCCCACTCATCCTCTCCCAATCTTTTGATCTCAATCTCGGCGACAATTGCCACCTCACTCTAACCTGATCTTTCCTAGTGCTTAAAAAAGGTGGCTACTTTTTCTTCCATAAACAGCCTACTTCCTCAACCCAAAATCAGGATACCCAGAAATCAATATGGAGAGACAGAAATTTTCATGAGTTTGAGGTGGTGTTTAGTGTTTTTATCATTTATCACGAAGTGGGTGAGAATATTTTTCCAAATATAACATAAAACCTTCAGTAAAAAGACGAAAAATTCGAATAAACGGGAAAACGTGACATGTAACTCGATTCCCAATTTAGCTTTGGGACCACCCAAGCAGAAGGAAAAAAACAGAAGAGCATGAAAGGATCCCCCCTTCACAAATTAAGCCAGAGCATGGTTGATTTTTGCACAAATTTACATTGCACCTACTCACTTCACTGCCAATTTTCCAACCAAGATTCGAGTCATCAGCCGCATGAAGAAAGAAAAAATCAAAACTTTCGCAGACGAACGGCGATTCGCCGGGCAACAGGCCCTCCCCAGGAGCTAAACGGCGGTGCTCGAGAGGTCGGAGAGGAACCAAACAGTGCAAAAGAGAGACCAGTAGAGACGGGGAGCGACCTGAAGAGCGACGGACGATCGACGGAGGCCGGAGCCGTCCCCTGGAGTCGGCGGAGCCTCGAGAAGACGACGAGGAGGCGCGTTCGCGGGGCACAGTTGGGGCGACCGCCGGCGGCGGCGGCGGCGAGAGATGGAGGCGGGCGAGCGCGTAATGTAAATAGGAAAAGGTTTCTATGGTTTGGAGGAAAATTACATAAATGGAAATATAGCCATTTAAATTACAAACATATGGAATATATTATAGTATCTAATAATGGGATTCTGTTTCCCCCATCATTCCTTGGAACAAAAAAAAAAAAAGTAGATTTTTAGTAGATTTTTTTTTTGTTTTCACTTCTCATTTTTCGTTTTAAATATATTCTTTGATCACTTTTCTATTTCGAGAAATAATAAAATTAATTGACGTACATAAACGGATTTCAATTTCTTATTCTAAAAAACAAAAGAAGCGAAAGATAAAAAAAAGTAGAAATGTTACTGAAAATGCCAATAGTATTTCTCCTCATGTGTTGAGATATTAAAATATTTTTATATTAATTCATAAATAATAAGGCAAATAATAATTGGCATATTATGTCTTTAACTAAAGGAGAAAAACCACAAAATGTCTTAAACTATACCAATTATGCCATATCTATTTAAAATGTGACAATTGTGAAATAATACCATAAGCTTTTTCTTGTAACATAAAAACTCTCAAATTTATATCTATATGATATATTTATTTTTCGTTAATCTTAGCGATTTCTAACCGAAATAAATTGAATGAACTTAATTAACATAAATGTAAAATGTTTAAAACTAAATTAATTCAATTAAAATGTTTCGATTGAATTAACATAAATACAATAAGTTTAGAACTTTTTTACTTTTTCCCATAACCTTAAGTTGTTATTATTTTAGTAAACATATATCTTATATTATATTTATAAAAAATTACGTCGAACTTAATAAAATCAATTTTGAAACTCATACATTGCAAATAACCAATTAGCAAACCTCTAAAGTAGAAAAATGTATAAGACCAAAAAGAGCTTCAAGACCAACAATCTCAAAAATAAATAAATAAATAAAATAATCTAATAATATTAAAATGAGTATCTCACGCTTGCAATGATGGTTTTTACTATCCTAGCAAAAAAAAAAAAAAAAAAAAATGATGATTGTTACTGGAAAATATTCGCTTAATTTTCTTTAGAGATTGACAAAATAATAAGTAAACTTAAGTATTTAGTAAATCTAAAAGACACCCCAAACTCTAGTAAGATTATGATAATAATGTACATGCTAAAAGGAAGATTGTCGAAAAAGTTATAAACTAATTATAGTTTTATCAATTTTAATTTTGTAAATTAAATCTTAAACATTTCATTTTTTATCAATTAAATCCATTCGATTAATTTTGATCGAAATCACTAATGTGGACGCTAACCATACAACGTAAGACAGCCGAGATTAACATGGACAAAATTTAATAATATTTTAATAATTTTTCAAATTTTCATTCTTTTCCTTTGATGGCATTGCTATGGCTGAACCTCGTTAATAGCTAGTTGAGGTCACCACCCTTAGGCAATGATAGCCTTTGCCAAATTGAGTGAGGGTCTTGCCATTACTTCAACGAGCATGGGCCATCCTTGGACAGGCAAGAGACTTTCTCAATCTAGTGAAGGTGGCTTTTGCCTGAGCAAGAGCAAGGGTTGCTCGCCAGGCCTAGGCAAGGGCAGCTCTTGCTTGGGAGGTTGGGATCTAATGGATAAGATTAAGTCGGCATCAAATTTTATAATCACAAGATCTCAAATAAATATTTCGATTTTATGGGGTTTTAGACTGTTGATACCATATTAGTCCACTATTCGAAACCCCCGTTCACATCTCATTATTGGATTTTTAGGGAGTCGGATCCCTGATTACACTCATTCTTTTCATAATTAAAAAGGTCGGATATCGATATATTCAAATTGAGTAATAATTAGTCCGCACACTCAAGAAAGGCCATTCTACTCCGACAGAAAAGGTGGCCGAGCCTTTTGTGCGTGATCTTGAACTACTTCACGGAGGGAAAAAGGGCCGAGTCGGTCTTCACGGATGACCAAGGCTACCCACGTCTTTGTTCTGGCATGCGAGCACGCGAGCGTCGTTCCAGGCGTGAAGTCCATCGAGTCCGTGTCTTGTCAGCTCGACCATTTCTTTAGTCATCAGTAGACGGTGCAGTCCGCGGCGGTTGCTTCGTTGGTCTGCTATGTGGACTGGGCACAGAGGCTTCTCGAGTTGCTGGATTGCTACGATGATTAGCTCTCTCTCTCTCTCTCTCTCTCTCTCTCTGTGATAACCCATCACCCTCTTTTTTCTCCCGCAAGAATTCCTTGCATCAATGTGGCCGAAAATAGTGAAAAAATATGTATTGGGTCTTGCCATCTTAGTTCGCTAAGGAGTCATTCAGATGTCACGAAGATGTAGCTGTGTTGACATGGTGGGATCACTGAAGGGAAGGAATAATTCACGGCTAGTCCAACAATGGCTTCGAAATGGTAAACGAAAATGCGTGAAAAATGAAGTCCTGATCATCCCAGTTGAGTAATTTGTCTGTGACACGTAGAGGCTTGGAGTGTCGTTCATCATGTCAAAGGAAGGTAATTTAGATGAAGGCTCCTAAAAGGGTAAGGAATGATGAAATCAAGCCAGTCAGGACATAAAAAGTGAAGTTCATGCTTGCTCTGTAGGTAATATGACTTTGAAAGAGCTGGATGTATTGTTATTGACATGGGACAAGCTGTACACATGTTGCTCAACTCAAGCCAGATTTAGCAGGAAGCTTAATTGATTGACCCATCTGCCTGAAACTTCACGTGCGATTCGATACTATGCTTACTGTCCATCTTCTATGTCTGCTCGCTATGTTTCATCCTATCCATTGCATTACGACGCAAGGGATGCTCAGAATTGTTGTGCTGGCTTGGATTTTCCATTTTAAGCAGTTTTTCTTATGTACTTGTGCGAGGCTGCTCAGTAGTGTAGATATGGTTGCAATTTTATCTAAGATAAAGGTTACTTTGTCACTAAAGGAAGCTGCACAAACTCTTCGATTCACACTTCTTTCTGTATCTCTTCATTCTTTGTGTTGATCTGTCACATAGCAGGAAGGTCGATCCTTTTAGACCATTTCTCATACACAAAATGAGTAAATTTCGAACAATGATCTGCAATAGTTTGGAAATTTTTAAATTGTTCAGAAACTGTACAAATCACAGTTTTGGAAGACAAGCAGTGATCAAGACGATGATTGGAGTAGAATTGGCAGTGCAAACCTTTTAATTGATGTCGGTAGAACGGAGAGGACAGCTTAGCGATGATGGTGAATACCATTTGGCATGTTGTCTTGCCTTTGTTATTTATTAACGTGTTTTCATTGACAAAGATAAAGTGTCCCATTGCACAATGGTTCTGAGTTTTAAACATGACATACCATATCTTGAGGTCTTTCTGCTGGATATACTCGTTTGTTGTCTGAAGAGAATTCAATACTTGTAGAAGCTTGAGCTTTTCTAGCTTTCGACACAATATGGTTAATAACCATCCACAGGCCGGACTTGTGCTAATGCAGTTGCAATCTGGTTCACAGTGCTTAATTAGATCTGTTGTCAGAAATAATTGAACTTGATTGATATTATGTTATTCAATATAATTGAGTTGGAAATCTACCCCAGATTGGTTGCTTCTAGAGGGGCTTCTTTATTACTCTGAGGCTGTGGCTGGCTTAGCTGGAGGTTTGAAGGTGCAAACAAGTCATGTACTATGGTCGTAGTTGCTGGCTCATGGAAATATAGCTTAGCATGATTTACATCCCTTGCTTTGTAAACCTATGGATTAGGAAATTTTTCAGTAAACAAAAGATGAGTAATTGATTGACTGTGGTTTCTATAAATGTAGCAGATGCACTTGTCATCTGAAATAATACCTTCGTTCTCAATGCATTATTTTCCTGAAGGAGGAGACTCGTCTTCCGATGCAGCTCTTTGTTTTCCTCATGCAGCATGTTTCCCTGGAATGAATTAAGCTTATGTGAGTCACTTGATAGTCGATGACCATACCATTGGAATGAAGGCGTCAGTTTTGTGAAAACCTTTAGGTTCAGCTCTTTTATCTGGTCAGAGAAAATTTGCACCTGCAGAGAAAGAATTACCAGAATTATTCCTCACATACATATTGAGGTAGTGGCGTGTCTTTTCCTGGATTTGGTGGGAATACATAAACAGTGTTTGAGAGTTCGAGGTAGATATTCAGCCAGTACCTTTTTGGCATGGATGCCCTTTAGGCTCATCTCCAGTTGGTTTTCTAGATTTTGCAGATCTTTGACCCTGAGGCCAGAGAGTTGTTCTCCAGTCAATTTCCTGTGTGCATCAGATTGAAGAGAAAATATCATGCTTAGACTTGAGAACTTATCAATTTCCTGCAACATTTTGAAGACCTTATGTCTCTGCATAATCGACATTCTGATAACATATAATATCAAGAGGCATCCAACACCCTTTCCAATTATATAGTTAACTGAATGGCATTCTTCTAATTTGCCGCATTTTTAAATCTAGAAGCTGTCATGATGAGTTGCTTTAGCAATTCTGAAAGGACGTCACTGATCATTTCAGTGAGATTAGTCTATTTTAAAGTTTTGGACACAGTCTAGCTTCCCCAAGATTGTACTCAAGGAAGCCTTCTGGATTTCTTTTTGCTGGCAGCTAAGCCAAAATAACCGAGAAAGTATACCCCAAATGTGATAGTTTCCGGATTTCTTTGTCTTAGCAGCTCATCTAAAATAATTAGAAGTATAACCCTAATGTGATAGCTTCAAAATGTATCCCTGAATTTATTGTCCCCTCTGCCAATACAAAACTTGTTAGACCTAATCCCCGAACTCGTTCTTCATGGACTAAGAAGATCTATTTGGTTGCAACAAATAATACTTTATGCTACTTCTGCCTTGACATTGGTAGCTCTCTTGAATCATATACATATCAACTAGATAGAATATGCTTGCCTCAGTAATTATGGTTAATGGTTTTAAGAGAAGTTGTCTTCTTTGGTTAAGAAGTAATTACTGTGTTGCATGATCTACGAAAGGTTTCATCTGCTCTACACAAGTATTCTCAATGCACGTGATTGAGAAGATGACATATATATCTTGTTCTCTCCTTGGACATGGATGAGTTGTGGATGTATTTTCCTTGACTAGACATCACATGAGGGTAAACCTTTGGCTGTACATTACGAACAACAGGCAAGTTTTTTTCACATAGTGGTGTTAATTATATGAATCTTTTATACCATGGCAATTTGTACTGTGTAAACTGATTCTTGGTATTCCTCAATCTACAAGATGATAATTTTAAAAGATGTTAACAGTCGGAACAGAAATATTTATCCAGGTAAGCATGCTAAATATCCTATAATGAGAAAATTGGAAGTCCTCAATCCTTTGAGAAGTCCACGTCTACATAATTTATGTACATTTCTCCAAAAACTCATGGCCAAGTGGAAAATTACTGTACCTGTGGCGCTCTTGCAGGTGCTGCAGCTGTTGTCTTAAGCTTGCGACCTCTCTTTGGCAATGCTGGGAACATCAGAGAAGTAGCATGACAGATAAGTTAAGGAATGGGAAGGCATTAGTGCAATGCATGTTTTACAATGGAAATTTCTCAAAGCGTTACATGGATTTCATTGGCGACAATGACTGATGAGGACTGATGGAACGGATGATCCTACGACTGAGTCTACTAGTGCAACTGCAGGCAGGGTCTGTAAGGTAAGAACCTGCATGTGATCTTTTTCTAATGGATGCTTGATGGATATTTTACTTATATTTTACTTGTAAGTGCATGTTTTGGAAATTCTATTAGAGGTGGTGAAGTATTATGTAAACATACAGAAGTGAGTTTTTCTTCATTGAGTTCTGATTTAATTAACTATAATAGTTTCTACCAATTGAATTTGGTGTTTGATAGCATTTATAGCAAGTAAGGGTTCCCAAAGCAAGTAAACTGGAACAATGTGCAGCCATGTGGATAAAAGTTGGAATACACTAGCTGTTAATCATGCTGTAGATTATAATATGTGTTGCAATGTTTAAAAAACCTGTTAATAATGTCGTACAATCAAATGTTTAAGAGCTCGAACTGCAGAATGTTTCATGGTTCTATGCACATGCACCTTGCTGGTGCAACCTGCAAGTGCACTTGCACTGCGCTACTCCACATGGATTTTGCTCGTAGAAATGCACTCATAAACCAGTCCACTAGTTCATGAATCTAATCACTCTGTTATTGAATTAGCCCGTGCACAGGATAATGCATCATCTCGAATGAGGCAGCGTGGACCTTGCTCGAACAACCGTGAGGCAGCCCATGGTTGCCCACTCACAACCCTTTTGGAGTGCACATGGCCTTCCCTAACACTTAAACACCCCAAGTCCCACATAGAATAGGATCGGGATGTTGAGTGCTCGATACATAAGTAGCTGCCGACTCCCACAGGTCATCACTGCCTTGAGTTCTCCTTTTGGGGCTCAGTTCACGTGGTGTGGGCCAGGTCGTAAGAAATGATAATGCATTAGCCAAAGTGCAGCATTTATCATATATTCCTTGTATGGTTTTGGGCTTGATGGGTTGAACTCTAAGGGCGACATTGATCTTGGCATTATTGCTACACGTGGGGGAAGATATTGTAAGACCACAAATCGTAGACAGAGTGAGAGAGGGTTTGCACTGATACATAATTAGCAGCCTACCCCTGTGGTCACCACCGATTTGAGTAACTCTTTCAAGGTTTTGGCTCTTATGGTTCCAGATTTTTACAAATAGCTCGTACATTAGGGGACTTGTGGACCTTTGTCTTGCTGCCCTCATACACATGCTTTACTCTGTTAAGCACATCCCTGCCGGACCATGAGTAAGGTAGCCCGGCCTTCTCTTTTGCATCAATGAGTCATTGCCCGTGCCATTCTTCAATTTTGGATAAACTGTCTGCTTGCCGATCCTCATGTCCTTGGACTTGCAGAACATGCTCTAGCAGCAAAACCTTGCTCTTGCATGTCCCAACAAATGTCATGGCATGGTTCATGTGATGACTTAATCTGGTCCCCATGTGGTCCGATCCCAAGTCCCCAAGAGAATTATTGAAAAGGTGGCTGCTGGAGGTGGCTCATTTCCTTAAGAAAGCAATAAGTCCTCTTCCATCAGATGTAAGATCAGAGCATCACAAACTTTACTAGTTATCACACTGATGTCCTTGTCAATGTTGGCTCTAAATTAAACACCACAATAATTACCTAGGATTCTACGAGTGGCCTATAGGTTCAAGAGGTGACTCCTACCACATAATACTTTATTCCAGGTTCAAGAGGTGACTCCTACCACGTAATACTTTGTTCCAGACAAGTTCTAGAGGTGGCTCTTATGGCGTAGCACTGTCTTACATGCTCCTTAGTTCATACACTTCCTGCTTGTGCTTTACCTCATACCATTTTATAACAAGCCGGTCCAGTCCACGTGGATCAAGCTCCCAAAACAGATACTCAAGTAGCGGCCTTTGGGGTTAGCTAAAATCAAGCTGTAGGTCTTTTCCCATCGTATGTGAGAATAAGGCATTATGGTTCAAGGACTAACTCCTGTGCCAACATTTGTATCGCATGCCTAAAGGTCTAATTGATAGTATAAAGAGGCCTGATTTGGATTATAGGCTTGGTTAAGGTTTCCTCAATAAGCTAGGGGTTGTTGCCAACCAACAGCGGCTGTTTGTGCCTTTCTGATTATGTGGTGGGTTGTCAGACTGCATTCTTATTTTCACATGCCGGTGCTTGCACGCCTTGCTCCTTGTAGTTGGTATAGTATCTTTATCGAGCCCTAAACCTGGCTCTACTCTCTAGTTGCTTTACATATTAGGGACTCCGAGGTCCAAGTGAGGCCTACGATGAAGCCTTTTAAGGACTTGCTTAGATCCAAAGGTCTAATTGATAGTATAGAGATGAATATATTTGATGAAAGGTGAGTACGACCTCAATCAAAGGTAAAATGAGGAAAGCTCATTCGAGGTCATCTGGAAATATTAAACAATGGTCTTCAGACCCTCCAGCGAGAAGATGTGAGTACATGATGGATATGTAGTTTAATAATGGCAAGCGAAAAACATACGGACATGGGAGAAACAATAAGGAGAAAGTTGGAGTACTTAAACCTTACATAAGACTCAGGTCAAAAGAGAGCACACTGACAGCTTAGTATAAACAAAGCCGATCACACTAAGTGGGAGAAGACCTAGTTTTTGTCGGTTTTGTTGCTAGTTCTCCACTTTTACAAAGGGATAATGACAGTGCAAATATTAGAACTTTTGTCTTTTTTACCATCGAGTACCTCGTTCAATCAAGTACCTCTTCAGTGGGTCAATATGAGACCTCCTTTTGATAAATGGCCGTGTCATGTAATTTTATTGACATGGCTTGGTTGATGAGGAGAGACAGAGTATTGGCCATTCAATATAACTGTTGACATGATATCATTTAAAGAGGCCAACATCATATGCCAAATGTAGACAATCGACAAGCTATATGCCAGCATTAGTGTTCAATTTGGCATTTTCCATAGCCAATTTTAATGAAGGCCTCACATTGATCCACATTTGAGAAGTTTCACAAATTTAATTGAATGAAAAAAATTAGGTACTCGATCGTAAAATGGGCAAAAGTTCAAGTACGTGCGCAGTCATTATAAGTTTTTTATATGCTAATGCTGCTAATATGTCCTTGGCACTTATTGACCCCAGTTAAATTGCAATCACAATATATCAATTGCTTCAGCTACTACACAGTGACCCAATGATCCTCTCACTTACTTTTGCATTAGTTTTATGCACGCATAATTTGTTTGTAGGATAGAATAGATGATAAGGTGGGTAAGCATTTCTTTACTTTAGTCTCTATGTTGAAAATTGTGATCCATTTTCTCTAAAATTATCAAGAAACTACTAATGGAGAATAAAGTTGAAGACTCTTGTATGTTGGGGAAGTTTCTGGTACTACGTAGGCAGCAAGACAACGTGAGAATGCAAGCAAGCATAAGCTAAGCATCAAAGAAAATCCTAGAACAAGCTGCTAAAGAAGTCTACGTGCACGGAAATCTTGCATATAAGTCAACAATGGCTGCTTAACCATGAAGAAAGAAAGATCAAGAATACGTGGGCAGCAAGAAGTCAAGCTAAAGAAGTAAACTAAAGTCAACAAAAGTGGCGGGCAGCCGCAGAGAATAGAAAATTGGAGAATAAGGATGAAGGAACAAGAAGATTGGAAGAAAGAAGAAAAGAAAAGCAAAGTCCAACTTGACTAGCCGCAACAAGCCGGAGACAAAGAAGCGAGCTGAAATTTTATATTATTTTATGTACTCTTAAGTCGGTAGAATAAGGTAGTAACTCACGCCTATAAATAAGCTTGTACTTGATCATTTGGTGTGTGTGAGGTGAAACCTCCACCTTGTCTGCAGGGGAAAACCCTCCACCGTGAGAGGTCTTAGATCTCCACCGTGATCATATGGAGAGTGATTACCAACACCTCTATCAAACTATTTTATTCAACTAATGAAACTATTTTCCCCCACATCTATATTCTTTATCCTTCAATTATCCTAGTTTATCCCTTGTCCATCCACTACAAACTATACCGTACACTTGCACATATCACTAACCAAAAACTATAACTAATACCAAAATCATGCTTCCGCACGCATACATACAAAATTTTTAACACTCTCTACCTGGGATCATTAGCAATATTTTCTCTGAATCTTCAGTAATTCCCTGTTTCCAGATGATTGCTTGAACCCAAGAATTTTGTTTTTCTTCGAGGCTAGGTAAAAGAGAATCATCCTTCAGTCAAATTTTTCTTATCGCTTCAACTTGTTGAGCCACAAGAGGCTTCATACCATCTTTGGCATCTTTTTCTGAAACTTCTGACTTGACTCCAAAAATGCAAAGGCAAGGACGTTAGCGCTACTTAGCTGGTTGCAAGTGGGATATAACTAAAGAGCGAATGATCCATCATTGGGTAGTAAGGTGGTTAGTTGCCAGTACCTTTCCCTCTCACTCAATCTTTCGTACGACTTTGAGGTGCCAATGCTCAGTATCTTCAGTCAAATTAGAAAAGCAGGGTCACTGTCTCGCATTTGGGTATCTAAAAGGAATTCTCATTGGCATTGACATTACGTCATACCTCTGCTATGTAAATTTTTTCGTTTCTTTTATACCTAGTTGGTCAATAGAGTGATCCAGTAAGCTTGAAAACATTTGAAAACTTCACCTGGATTTGTCAATTTAATAGTGTTGTGAACGACTTGTATATTATTAGGCCCATATCTAAAGTCAGAGGTTCTTAATGAGAGCTTCCTCCGTCAGAGATGTTCTTTGTAGCTTTGATGCCATTTCCCAAAAAATTACCTTGTCCACTTCCTTGGTTATTTTTGCAGGTGTCATTCTGTGCTTTGATCTGAATAGGCAAACATAGCTGAAAATTTTTCGGAACTTTAAATAATGGCAGTCTTTCTCAAGAATGAAGAGCTTTGGATTGTAAGGTCACATATGATGACTTCCTCGCCCATATCCTTCTTTTGTTTGTGAGAAGATGCTTGTTTTAAGAGAATGCTAGACTTACATCACATGAAAGATCTTGTTTGAGCAACATGGCACACTTAGATCATCTGAAAGGAGAAGAGCTTGTTTCGATTGCCAGTCCCTTCAGTCAATAGGAACTTTACTTTCAAACATAAAGCAAAGGGCTGTGTCCATCTCCCAGAGACTTATCAGCTGGTTCTCTTATTGCCACATAGCATATTTGCGTGATGGAGTGTAAATCACCATCTATATGACTATTGACAGTATTGGCCAATGGATACACATTGGCTTCCCTTGCATAATCAATTGAAGTCCTTCATTACTAGACTTCAGAGGAAAAGGTCTTCGACATTCTCTGTGACCCCTGCTACACTGCTCTTGCAGTCTATCTTTTGTGTATTTTTCTACTTTGTCATCTATGCTTAGACGTTTTGGTTAGATGTCAAGTCTTGAATCCATGCATTATGGAGTTGTCACCATTATGCACGGATTCGTTGATGAAGAATCCTGAGAAGTTTCTGTACTTGAAGAATGACTTTCAAGTGAGTTAATCCAATTTGCTCTTCACCAAACAATCAGACTCCATGTACATCAAATAGGACTAATTAAAAAAATTCTGGTCATCATCGTTATAATAAATATTAATATGGGGAAAAGCTTATGAAAATAAACAGCAAAAGCAGATTGAGATGTTATTTGGTAGTATACTGTGATTGACAAATTTAAACCAGCAATAGGCTGTTTAGCTTGTGTGGAACTATTTTTAGGACCTGGACTGTTATATCTTCAATCTTTGCAGTAAATGTCATTTTTCAGCTACATTAGTTACTATGTTCTTTGAAGAAAAGCTTTATTTTAAACTGCATCTCACAAAATCTCTCCTGCCACTTGCTGAATTAGGCGAAGGTCTATATGCAGCTAATCTTTAGTTTTAGTGCTAAAACATGTTCATTCTGGTTACAGTACTTCTCGTGCATTTTTTGCTTGTTCAAATGATAAAAAGAGAAACGTTTTGACAGAGAAGTGGAGTATTAAGCAGGTGCACTTTTACAGCTAGAGTACGACGTTACTAGTGGCAATTACCAAGTTTTCACAGGATGCTGATGCCATTTTAGTGTAAAATGAGTGTTTTTGAAATGAAGCAGATCTGATGTTTCTGTACAAACTTTGTAGGAAAAAAGTTGGTCGTTTCAGATTCTTACCTTGATTTCTGAAGCTGGATTATGTAGTTCGTGGCCTTCCCCCCTAAACTCCTTGTAACGTTCTAGCACCGACTGCATGCTGTAAAATTGAAGTTTTTAGATAGAGATTGTCTCCTACATTTCACTGTTATAGTCCTTTTTGTGGTATTACTTCCAGAATAGTAAAATGAATACACAAACAAGTTAAGGTATATCTGTGTAGTGCAAACGCATTAATCGCCTCATGGCAATCCCAGAATTCTTTTTGACATTTGAGATATCTATCTGAAGTTATTGTTATTGCTGAAATCACCATTGAAGCGTTAGTGAGACAGCCGATTTTCCTTATGGCTGTACCCATCAAGGCCTGTCATCTCAGGGCACCGTCTGACCGAATTTAAATTCCAAGAAGATTACTGATAAACATGCGAACTGAAGTTCACTTTCAGATAAATTAATGCTTCATTGAATTTCAATCTGGGAGAATCTAATGTATAGGCAGATGTATTGAGCAAGAGATCCCTTTTAAAGTTTTTCAAGCACTCGAGTTGTAAAATTTGAAGAGTTAAAAAATGAGTAGCATATGAATTCTAATTGTCACAAGAAGCGGCAAGTGCAGAAGTCTTTACTTATGGTTTGCATGGTGGTCATATATTTGAAGATAATTCACTATGTAGTGAAGAATGTTCGTTATGTGAACAGATTACTACAAAATCTTAGGACATTTTAACAGAGATAAAACCATGAAACTGATGGCCGATTGCCATTTTGGCCGAGAATGTATTAAGACCTAAGCAACTTGGTGAGAGTATTTGTCTTGTCAATTTGGCAGTGGGAACTCAAAGAACACAGGTTAATACCTGCACTCAGCAAATAACCAGAAGCACTTTTGATTCATTTCATAATGGATTTCATCTTAGGACTTCCATAGCCAACAAAGGGTATGATTCTCATTCTTGTTGATCATCTAAGGAATGGTGTACTTCATTCCCTGTTCAAAGTCAATTGATGCAACAGTAAGGGTAATCAGTTCCTAGTCCGGTTCCATCTAAAAATTAGTAACCAAACCGGGAAAACCGGTTCCCAATTTTTAGGATGGGTGACCGAACCGAACAGTCTTGGGACTTGGGACTGGGAATTGGTCATTTAGCTAAAAATTTTAAAAAATACTGTTACTATTTTAGGGTTTATTGCTATTTTTAAGAAATGAAAAAATATATATATTTTTAAAAAGTTGGTCTAGTCCAATTTTCCCTTGGAACCGGAAACTGGATAAAAAATTACCAGTTTCGTAAAAATGGAATTGAAAACTGGACTGATGCCATCGGGAACCGGACCAAATCGACTAGTTCGATCCAATTCAAGCGATTCCCAATTTGGTCAGTCTGATATCTCACTCAACAAGTATCGTTGAGTTTTTCTTTTCAGAAGTTGCAAGGCGAAGTGGTATTCCGACTTGCTGATAAAGATGTGAAACTCATAGGCCATCGTTGGACTTGGTTGTGGAGGTCCAACATTCAATTGAAATATTCTAGTGCTTTTTATATCCAAACAAGTGCTTAGCCAGAAATGCTTAACAAAAGCTCCGGTAATATTATCAGATTTCTTATTGGGGATAACATGAAGAGCTGGGATTTTGTCATTCCTCAGGCAAAACTTGCCTATAAAGAAGTGAATGGAAGCATAAAGGAGACCCCATTTGGAGCATATATATGGGTTCGCAACCTCAATGATAAGGCTTTTTGCAGAACATATTCAAAGGGTTTATGAGGAGGCAATAGCAGAAGTGAAGGCTAACAATGAAGCATACTGGATGAAGAATTGTCAAGAGGGAGACTTGGTACATGTTCACTTGAAGCGAGAGAGCTTTCCCAAGGGCGATAATGACGAACTTTAAGTTGATGAAGTTTTGACCTTCTAAATGCATCGAAGAAGATCTCTCTTATTTTGTAGAGCTACTATCTGAGTTGCAAATTAGCCTTATTACAATGTTTCTGACTTGCATGGTTTTGAGGGGTTTGACAGAAAGGTCGCTGCAGTTGGAACATCAAGTCAGTCAACTTCTGAAGAACCTTAAAGATGCCATTGAAGATGTGTTAAAGAAAGTGAGACAGCCTCTACAAGGGAAACCTAAAAGTGAAAAAGCATATTTGGATTTTTGTCAAAAGTTTCACCATGGAGATTGATTTTTCCTGGCCCATCTGATGCAGGAGCATGGCCATTTAGTAGTCCAATTTTCTTCCTTATTTAATCTTTCCCTATTTAATTAGCATTCATAAGCGGTCATGTGATAGTCACTTTCTCATTGGTGCTTCTCTAAACCATATAATAATATCAAATAATAGTTGCAGCTTTAGTTCTTCTCATTCTAGCCTTGTCTTCTTGTTCTTTTTTCACTGTTTTTACATCCCCAACTTCATCAATGATGCTCCATGTACATCAGCAGACTGCCAATCCTGCTGTGGATAGATTATTCCACAATTTTCATGGAATTTGATTTTCCCACTTGCAACAAAGCAAGCAGCCATGTATTTCAATTTCTCCAAACCCTTTATTTTCTATTCTTTCTTCATAAAAAATCAAATAAATATTTTGAATATAGCTGTTATCGAGCTGCATATCTTCTCCCTCGAATGATAAGATTTGAAATTTGTTTGAAATGATGGATTCTTATAATAGAATTTAAAGTCTAGATAAAACTTGAACTCTCAAAAAGGATGACATATTTTTATCATTTTCCTAATAATCTTAACAAATCCAGTTGTGATTTTTGTGTCCCTAATAATATCAACTTCTTGTTCTTTACTTTTCTTTTCTTTTTCTTTTCTTTTTTTTTTTGTTGTTGAAAAACTCTCTGTCATAGAGTTTACGCCTTCTTTAACACATTTTTTTATGTGCAAAATCAATTTTCAGTGAAAGCTCACGTTGTGCTTGTATTACACGTTTCTATATAAGAAACTAATTTTTATTTGTTTCCCGTATCATTTGTATTTAAAAATGGTGATTATTTTGTTTATTTATTTAAGACAATGTTATCTTATTAAGGTATCTAGTCATTTTTCACGGATCACGCATAAACAAATTCTATCTCATGCTTAAAAATTTGTATATGAAACAGTGTTACTTGCTTCAAGCGGAAACATGTAAAACCAATCTCTAGTCATCCTGTCCTCTTTAAATAGTTACTATCTCTTGGAAACTAAATCTTTCCATGAAAAAATATATTTCTTTATCATGAAGTTTTTTTGAGAAACAAATGCACCCTTAGTTTACATCTTCTAGATGATGTATCTTACTTTTCGGATAGGAGCATATGACTTATACACATCCACCAGCCATTGGAAGTCTTGTTGGTAGCACAAAGCATTAACACCTTGTCAATCTACGAAATTCTCACACCTAACAGTTCCACCAAGCACCATTTTCCATAAAGACAAAACAATTAGGCTTTGGCATTTCTTGCATAATTAGAAGTTATGTTGGTGATAAGGATAAAGGGTGTTATTTCTATCATTATCTCGTTAGATTTTTTTTTTTTTTATTTTTTTATTTTTTTTTGCTACTTTAGAAATACTAGTACATAATTCGCACTCTCCGTGGCTCATGGCACATCAATCATCTTTAATGTCCACACTAATGGTCTTTACTTTTATAGTTGCAGTTCGAAAAAAAGAAGAAGCTCTTTTTGAAAAATGATGTTAAAGAACACAATTCCTGGAGAGTTATGGTATAATTTTAGGAACAACTGCTGCTTCACTGGGATAAGTTGACAAGGGAAGGAGTGGAAGGCGGTTACCTACATAATGGAGTGGAGATTTTTATGTCTTTCTTTTAATTATTTTTTCAATTTTATCAAACTAAAAATTATATGAAATTAAATTAAAAACTTGTGAGAGACACCGAAATTATAGTAAACGAATAAAAACATTTTATGCTTCTGCCGGAGACATTAATTTGTTAATACCTTCTGTCTTATTATAGAAACAACTCAAGCAATGCAAACCCATTGGTCGATTTGATGTATAGACCAAACCTAAACTTATAAAATAGAAATTAATGGACAAGAAACGTGAGTGGTATTTGCACGAGGATTGCATTTGGATCTTGATGTTGAAAATGGACATAAGTATTTAAGCTCATTTTGGTAAAATAGTTTGGATGTTATTAGGGTTAAATATGGAATTTTCCGGGGTGGACACCAACTTCAAAATTAAAGTTGGTTTTATACGTAGTATAGATTCTTGTATAATTTTGAGAGTGTCATGAATTCTTTTTGCTTGAGGGAATTTTAGGGTTTCAATTTCCAAGAGAGTTTCTATCTAGAGTTAATCTAGATTCGAGAAAGAAAATTCACCACTCAATATTAACACACTCATCGCAAAATTGTTTTTATGTTTTGGTGAGGATCCATTTTCGCGCATATACTTGCACTAAATTTGGGTTGTCTTTGCGGGAAATTAATCTCGAAGCACCATATATCTTGTAATTTTTTTATAAAACTCGCTCTTTTAAAGAAGTTAGTTTTTTCCTAAACAATTTCTAGTTCATATGCATGATGCTTCTCAAGACCTTGTTCTTAGTACTGCCGACATGGATATACCAAGACAATTTTAAGTATATTGTATCAAATAGGGAAAACATTCAAATGAAGAAGTGTGCAATGCTAGGATAATGACATCATAAGTTTCCTATATCTTTGGCTAATATATATGCACATCAACAATCCTGTTATCAATATAATATTTTGGGATATCTATTGTCAAATCCTCAAGAAATCAAAGCCCTATATGATGTTGCAAAAGAACTGAAGCCACTAGAAACTAGTCAAGGAAAAATATTGAGCATAACACAGAAGAGATTTGACTTTGAAGGAAGGAAGGATGAGGAAGAGATCTAACCTGGAGCTCGCGAAATCGTAAAGCTTTCCTGTGCAAGAGAAGACAATGAGTCCCACCTCAGCATCACAGAGTATGGAAAGCTCCCTTGCCTTTTTTATCAACCCTTTTCTTCTTTTCGAGAAAGTGACTTGCCTACTCGTAGAGTCATCAATTCTCTTTATAACGATCTTTCCTCTTCCCATTTCTCACCGTCCTTCTTTTCGGCACCTAGGGTTTATTGCCCTCCTTATCTTTCTAATCTACGAATAATCTCAAGTGATAACCAATCTCCTGTACAAAACCACGTTACAAAACCACGTATCAATAAGCTTAACGTATTTTGCTGCTAGAACAGGAGTGAAATCCATGATTCTAGGTTAAGAATAAGAAGCATTTGCAAATTGGTTAAAGAGAACCAGGAAAAGAATAGATGTCACAACTGTGTGAAACAGTAGAGAGAGAGAGAGAGGGGCACATAGCGAGAAGAAGAAGAAAGATGAGATGCTCACATGCTTGGCGCCATGATTGATTGACTGTAGAAACAGATGCCTTCCCAACTTCTCAAGGGGCAAGAAAAAACCCTAGCGTATTTAAAAGGACAGAAACCGATGGTGGACCAGATTCTCTTCACCCAATAAAATGTCAGCTCCCCCCGCGCCCCGCCCCCAAAAGGGGGAGCGGGCCGATGCACACTCGCGCGAGTAAGATCTCAACCCACTCTCCTACCCAAGAGGCCCATCTGTCGCCCATGGGTTGTCTGAGGATGTCTTCGACGCAAGGTAGAGATGATGTGGACAGACGTCGGTCGAATGAGGCGAGTAGGGAGTGAGTTTGTACTCGAGAGAACCGAGGGAGAAGGAAACCTCGTACTGTCAGAGAGTTGTTGGCTCGAGGACCTTGGAGGGCATGTGAAATTTAGGACAGCGCCGTTATCGCGTCATCACTCATCTTCTATAATCCCGTCGCCATTCTTCTTCTATATATATTTTCTTACTTTTTTGTTCGTACACTCTAAAATATATTCATTTTGCACCAGCTTTTGCTAATTTATTATCATGTATTGCACGCCTATGCTTGATTAACATTGATTGAGGGATGTCCTTTTCCACTTACGATAATTTAAGAATTAAATTATGTCAGATTTTTTTTAATAAGTCATAGCACTTGAGTGAGTGTTACATGAAAATTATAACACTCATGGTATTTGTTTCATTTTAAATGAGTGATCAACTTTTTTCTATTAAATTACCAGTTAGTTTTGAATGGCTAATTATATTTTTGGTTATTTGCCAACATCTATTTATTTTTGGTTTTAATTTATTAAGTTTTCTTATCATGTACCAATGTTTATGTGTCGTTCTTACAAATCTCTTAAATTTATTAGGTCTTATATGACTTTATAGACCTTTATTTGTATGACTAATCAGCTCTTGCTCAATTAGGTTACTAACTAGTTTTGTTTAACAATATCTCATTTTAGTTGCTTGCAAATCTTTATTTGTTTGTTTGTTTGTTTTTTTACGTATAACAACTTTTTACAAACTTTTATTTGTCTTACTTGTCCACATGTTAATTTTACCAACTCTTTTTCAAAAGTTAACAACTTAAGTTAGATTGACTACCAATTTTTTTTTCGGTTGAGTAACCAACTAGTTTTGCATTATCAACTCTTATTTGACTTAGTTACCAACATCTATTTAGTTTTTATAAATTACCAACTTCACTTATTTATGACAAAAAAAAATACATTTATCTTTAATTTTACAAACTTTTATTGATCTTTTTACCAACAACCTTAGTTTACCAACCATTATAAATTACCAACCTTTATCTTTAATCAATTTACTCACTAGTTTTGGGTCCACTACTCATTTGAACTGCTTCCTAATGTTTTTTTTTTTTTTTTTCTGTTGAATTCACCAATTTTTCTATAAAATTACAACATTATGTTATTACTTGCCAACTTTTTTTTATTGGAAAATCTCCTATATTGTTTTGAAGATGACAAAATAATTAAACGCTACTAATGTATGTATTGGTTGAGTAAAACCAGTTAAGAGATGCACAAGCAATGTAGGTGGTGTTTACGATCGTCTAAAGGATATGAATACTTTGCCTTTATCAAGGGTGAACAAGTCATTAGACACTAGGCTATCTATAAGTTGGATAGACTTAAGTGGAATGTGAACAAGATTAAAATGAGGAGTTCAATAAAGCTTGAAAGGACCATGGAAAGGTGAACAATTGAATAGAGTCATGATTGCCACTGTGCTTGGAAGGGCCAAACAACATAACCTTGAGTGAAGTTGGCATGAAGAATATTTTTCAAATATTAGGGGCATCCAAAGTACACAGTGGAAAGACATGTTGAAGCTAGATGGATCTTGATAAATAGTGAACAAGTATGGGAAGTTTGTGAGGATTTATAGGTACCATGATAAGGTGAATAGTTGAGTGAAGTCTTGATCACTAATGTACTCAAGAAGACCGATAGATAACAAATCATAAGGTGTTTTCCAGCAAGTAGCTTAGATAATCATTAGATTGCTGATATAGGTGGCTCCCTATATCAATTCTAAAGAAATTGTTTATCTTGTGGATGAGAAAATGCAAATATTTCTTTGACTTAGTTTATTGATCAAAATGGATTAACGGCTAGCTTCAAGGTTTAATATTTCAGAAACAAGAACTGTAGATGAATCAAATCCTTGCCTATTTTATTTTCTGACTTTACCATGTATGATTGAATTTACTTAGGAAAACCTCATAATAACCAAAAAGATTTGATTGTATGAGTGAAGAGATCTTTCGGTGATTGTGCCCATCAATTTGTATGAGTGAAGAGATCTCTCGGTGATTGTGTCCATCAATTTCAGTGGCTAATTGATCCTGTTGAAGATTCTCGAATGCCTGGAGATTGAAGATAGTATAGGGAATGAGGGCAAAATGAGAGGGCGAAATCTATATTTTAGGTATATATATGTATAGTTTATTATTTAATAATTTTTTTGAAGGAACTAAGGAGGGGAATTAAAAAAGCAAAAGAGAGAGGACAAAATTATTGAAAAAATGAGTAAAAAAAATGAAGTAGAGCAATGCTGATCTCAAATCAACAAATTTTAACTTGAAAAAGATTTTTTAATTCTCGAAGGTGAAGGCCAAGGAAATTTCTAAACAATTCCTACCCTGTCCTTTTTCTCTGTAGCTCTGGTTGAGGTTGAAGTTGCTACTCCATAGTTGTTTGGTTCGGCAAGAGACTGGAAGCTTCTTTTCCTATAGCTCTCTAGTTCAAGTTGATGGTTCACAAAAAGCAGCAAGAGAGGGAAAGTTCGGATGAGGAAATTAGAAGTGTCATAATTTCTTTATAATACTCACTTTAGTGCTAAATTTGTTATGGGATCACTTAAATGATTATTTAAGTGCCAACTTGATTTGAGATGCCGGAAACATGGCGTTGCAATATTTTATCAATTTCCTTAATTGATGTGTTTCATCAGCCTACCCACTCAACAGTGATAGCCTTAAAGGACATCGTTGACATCTTTTTCCCCAAATATAAAACCTAATACGAACAAATCAAGCCACTTCCCCAAATTCTTCAAACCTAAATTTGGGAACCTCAAAATTAAAATGGAAAGTAGGAGTCATATTCATTTCAAACAAAGCCAAGATGGAGGTGAATATTATTATTTTTGTGGATTTAGAAGTCCAATAAGAATAGCTTGGACAACTTGAATC
The DNA here is from genome assembly GCF_016545825.1 of Eucalyptus grandis. NCBI lineage: Eukaryota > Viridiplantae > Streptophyta > Magnoliopsida > Myrtales > Myrtaceae > Eucalyptus > Eucalyptus grandis. The sequence goes on along the minus strand of NC_052618.1, from coordinate 20,475,916 downwards.
TCAAGAGAAGATTCCAGGTTTGTAGGGTTGGTCTTTCATGGTTGTGTTTCTTACTGCATCATTAGCTGCGGGATTCAGACCCAAGCTTAATCGGATAGCGGACTAGGGTTTTCTTTTTCTTTTTTTTTTTGGGGGTGAGGGGGCATTTAGATTGTTTTTGTCGATTCTTGTTTGCGGTTGGGCAGCTTGTCATCGGTTTCAAGAGCGAGATTTTTGTCAACATTCAAGCGAATTGGGAGGTTTTCTTTTGGGATAATTTGGGATCCGTGGGCTTCCGCATTTGCAAGCTTTTGCTTGTAATTAGGTGAGTATGTCGGACTCATCGAATTGAGAATCCCCTAAACCGGCCAGTTTGATTTGGTTGTTCATTTCATAAAAATACAATCAATGATTTTTGGTCCAAATTTTGATAGACCGGACCGTACCAACTCTTTTTTTTTAAAAATATTTGTCTAATTTCTTAAAAATAGCAATAAACCGTAAAATAATAACAACTCTTCATATTTTTTAATTATTTTTATTTTTAATTTTTTTTTTTGGCTACATGATCGATTCCTTTGGACCAGACCAGATCGGATTGGTCAAGTTGCCGATCCCATGACCATCCTCTCGGCCCAATTCCCAATTCTTAGGTGAGAGCGGATTGAACCAAGAGCTGATAACCTTTAGCAGGAACGCAATTTTGAAGGTGAATATTAATGTTCCAATGTCCACGTTGGACTTGTTTTTTTATAAACAAAAAAAAGCCACGGAAGATCTATCATTTTATTAGAAAGCCATGGAGGATATTTTGCTGGAATTTCTCATTAGAGGTTTTTAAGTGATCATTTTTTCTCTAATGTGAAATTAAAGTGAACACTGTATAAAAATTGTGACATTTTTAGTGTTATTTTATCATTAAAGTTCCTTATCCTCTATATTTCTTGGTTCATGTCCAAGTTTCATGAAAGGGGTGAGAGAGTTGAAGTATTAAACTTTTTAGGATCTCGAAGGTAAATGATCATCCTTTTTCTCTGTAGTTTGCCATTTACTAGTTGATCTTTACATATCTTGTTATAGTCAAACATATAATTCTTGAATGCTACAATGAACTCATTCACAACTCAAGGTTTGGATTGTAAATTAACTAGAGGTTGTCTCCGTTTGAGCATTTATGATTTCTTTAATAGTGAACCATGAGAGACACTTATCATCTTCGTTTGTGCATTTTTGGTTTTATTTACACTACACTAATATGCAATTCCTTCCAAATAATGGACTAGATACAATATGAAAATGTTGACTTTATTACTTCAATTTACCAAACAGTGAATATGATATAACAAAGCCTTTGGATTTTACGTCCTATTTTATCTAGCCTTGTTATAACTAGGAATCCCAACAACCAAACATCTTTTATAATTAAAAGAATTGGAAAGCCGACTAAGGTATCATTTGGTTTGGCTTTGGGCAAGTATCCTTGGAAAAATGCCATTGAGTAAAAAATACATTTTGCAAAGGACTTTTGCTAAATTTTTTATAAAAAAATTTTAAATATTTTTTTATCTAGCCTTTGATGGTCATTCCAGTCAACCTTCGGCAACCAGATCTGATTGCTAGACAACCTCACCTAAGGTCGTCGGATCTCAAGCAACGCTTGGGGTCTTGCGACTCGGGCATCAAGTGACCACCGCCTGAGGTCACCGGACCTCAAGTGACCCAAGCGACGCTTAAGGCCATGTGACCTCAAGCGGCGATCGCCGGGTGGTTGCACCCTAGGTGGCGGTTGCTAGGGTCGGGAGATCCCTTGAGTGGTGATCGCTGGCGCAAGCAACCCCTTGGCCAGCGATCGTCGGCCTCTGTTCGTTTCTCTAGAGAAGATGAATAGTACATGTCAATAGTAGTGGGACTTAGATTCTGAAGATGTAACTTCCAAAAAGATTTTTGGAGCTGCTTTAAGCTAAAGGCCCTTGGAGCCATTTGGAGATGTAATTGCATCTTGCCAAAGTTCTCCAAAAAATTGAACCAAATATGTTTGTATTCGGCCAAGCCCCCTTAGAGCCCAAAAGCTCCTTCTAAATGCTGAATCAAACATGACCTAACACTAGCTACCCCTTTGAATATTTTCATAAGATCTAACACTTCTAATGGATTTTCGGATTGAGCCATAATTACGTCATGTTGCTCGCGATCTACGCTGCCTGCGTTTTAAGATCCAAGTTGACACACCATGTGGCCAGAAAGTGTGGTGAGCCCATTCTACTCCAATAAAAATGTGGTTGGGCCTTTTGCATGTGACCTTGAACTAATTCATTGAGGGAAAAAAGGGCGAGTCAATTTTTGTGGAGGACAAAGACTACTCGCGCCCTAGCACTTGTGGACTAGAGAAGGTCCTTGAAAAGGCTCCATCTGAATCTTTTGCCAACCCCAATATCCCAAGGCGCTAAATTTTCGGGGGTAGTGACAGCTCGAAAGCCTCCAAAAATATAGCACTTGTGGACCTCTTGTACGGTTTGGACTTAAGCATGTCCTTAAAATGCTCCATCTAAACCTCCTGCGAATCTCGATATTTCTGAACATTAAATCCTTAGGTTGCGTTTGGTAGTCAGGATAAAATTTAGGATATGATATGATTTATCATATCCTATATTTGGTACTTGTTTAGAATAAGATAAAGTCGATATAAAATGGATATAGGTCGAATAAAATTATCCCATAGAAGAGATGGAATAAAGGTGAATAGGATTTTAAATATTTATAATAGGAAAGTTATTTTTCTCAAATAACAAACTTATTAAATTAACAAAATTAAAATTACATTTCAATATAAATAATATTTGAATTCTAATTTAACAAATAAAAAATAAAAAATAATATTTTTATTTAATCTTATTTTAATTTATATATTCAACTTTAATTCTATCTTATAATAAAAATTCAATCTATAAATTATATATTTATATTTATTATATATATTTGAGGTATTTTTGTATTTTAGGTATGTTAGTACAATTTACTATTTGATAAAATTTTATTAAATAATGATGAAAGGGGAAAAAGAAATAATAAAGAAAATAATTTATAAAAGAGGAAAAATAAAATAAAAATAAATTAAGGAATAGTGTCACGAGAAATTTTTACCATCTCCGTTTATGAACTTTTAGATTCATTACAATAATATGCCGTTTATATTTAAAAATGTATATGATAGGATGTGAATATATATCCGACTTTAATACTGTGATTCACCAAACTATGGATATGATATAGAAAGATTCCAGGATTTCATAACTTATCATATCCAGTCCTATCATAATTAGAAATCTAAACGACCAAACGTAGCCTTAATAGATATAGACAACTCTCATGCCTTAATACATATAGGGCATGTTTGGCAACCATCCAAACAGTGCCAAATTCCATTTTCTTGTTCCCGAGAGTAATTTTGGAGCATAATCGTGTTTGGTAAAATTTTTGTTCTCGGGAAACAAATTTATATTTTTTTGTTCCCAAAAGTAAATTTGGAACAAAATCAAGAATAAAAAAAAGAAGAAGTTGATTCTTGTTCCTAGGACCAATTCTAGAATCAAGCCTTTATTTTCTCTTCTTCTTCTTCTTCTTCCATTTTCTCTTCTTTTTCTTCCATTTTCTTCTTCTTCATCCGCCACCGTCTACCGCCCATCGCCATCGGTTGTTGACAATCAGTCCGGCGAGCTCACTGAAGGCTCGCCAAGCCAGGGCGAGGTTCGGCAAGCTCGCTAGAGGCAAGCCCCACCACCGGCGAGGCCCACCTGGCCACCAACGAGGCTTGGCCAACAAGGGCAATGAAGCTCGGTGAGGTCATTGGCCCTCGTCTAGTCGGTCGAACCGGTGATTGGCCACTTGAAGAAGAAGAATAGGAGAGAGAAAGGAAAAAAAGAAAAGAACAAAAAAGGAAAAAAAGTAATAAAATTATTTAAAAATTAAAAGAAAATAATTTGTAGTAGAAATTTTGAGTACAATACCAAAAGTAATTCTATTTCGGGAATTGAAATTTTGAACAGTTACCAAACGGCTTAAATGCTTAGAAATTATTTGCGGGAACAAAATAAAAAAGAATTATTTCTTATCGAAATTGTTTCTAGGAACAAAATCGTTACCAAAGCCACCATAGTGGCTAGGGATACTCCTTGTAAGACTTAAACTTGAGAATGTCCTTAAAAGGTTTCGTCTGGGCCTCTTGCAAATCTCAGCATCTTCTAAATATCAAACCCTCAGGGGGTAGAGGCAATTCTCATGCCTCGATAAATATTGTAGTTGGGGACCTCCCCATAAGAATTAAACTTGAGCATATCCTTTAAAAGCTTTGTTTGGGCAAGCATCCTTAGATGTTAAACCCTCAAGGGATACTCCAACACCTCGAAAAATATAATGGCTATTGACCTCCTCATAAGATCGGAGTTGAGCAGATTTTTAAAAGGTTTTTTTTTTTTTTAGCTTCTAGTAGACTTCGACATCCCCAGATGTTGAACCCTTAAGGAGGTAGAGACAGCTTTCACACCTAAAATTATTGTGGCTAGGGACCTTCTTGTATGACCCAATCTATGCAAGTCGTTAAAAGGGTGTAAAGAAACTAGAGGGTAGAGCAAGGGATAGGCCCAAAAAAATGTACCGTACTAAGGAGAGCAGGAGCATGACACATTAAAATAAGTAACATAGTTTTGCGGCCCGCCACGTTTGTGGACGGGCGGAGACAGTCCCTGTTGATTGGAAACAACTTCTGTCTTGAGAAGAAACTTGTAACCAACCGGAGAAGCCAAGGCAGACCCCCCTGGTTCTGGAAAGCCGACTAACGCTAGCTAACCCTATGAATATTTTCGTAAGATCAAACGGATTGAGCCATAGTTACTCCACGTTGCTTGCGATCCGCACTGCCCGCGTTATAAGATCCAAATTGACACGCCACGCGGCCAGGAAGTGTGGAGAGCCCATTCTGCTCCAATGAAAAGGTGATTGAGCCTTTTTTGCAAGCGATCTTGAACTAATTCACGGAGGGAAAACGGGGAGTCAATCTTCGTGGAGGACAAACTGCTCGCGTCATCGTTCTTGTGTCAGCTCGCGAGCGTCGTTCGACAGTAAGTCCATCGATCTCGTCTCTGTTCGTCTCGACTTTTTCTCTCGTCATCAGCAGAGGATCGCCCCCGAGACCGCTGTTGTGGCAGTTCGCAGCGGTTGCTGCATGGCTCTGCCGTGTAGATTGTGCAAAAAGACTGATCAAGTAGCTAATGGTCATCTCTTTCAGACCCTCTTTCTTCTCTCTCTCTCTCTCTCCCCCCCAGCCCCCCAAAAGAAAAAAGAAAAAAAAAGAATTACTTTCTGTTATAGGTGACGAAAATAGTGAAAAAAATGGTATTAGGTCTTGCCAATTTTCTTCGCAAAGAAGTCTTTCAGGTATGCGGGAGATGTTAACATGGTGGGATCACTGAAGGAGAGGAATAATTGACGGTTAACCAAACCCATGACTTGTAATATGAAATGAAACTGCAAGAAAAAGTCCCAGTCATCTTGATGATCTGTCTGTGACACTTGGAGTCCTAGAGTGTTGTTCTTCATGTCGAAGGAAGGTAATTTGGAAGAAGATTCCTAAAAGGTTAAGGAATGACAAAATCAATCCAATCAGGACATAAAAAGTGAAGTTCATGCGGATGGCCACATACTTGTTCTGTATATCATTTGGCTTTGAAAAAGCTGGATGTATTTGTTATAGCCATGGAATGGCTGTACACATGTTTCTTGACTCAAGCCAGATTTAGAGGAAGGTTAAATGATTAACCCATCTGCCTGTGACTTTATGTGCGATTAGATACCATGCTTATTTGGTCTATCTTCTTGTCTGCATACTATGTTTCATCCTATCAGTGCATTACGACACAAGGGATACTCAGAATTGTTGTGCTGGCTTGGGTTTTCAATTTGAACCACTTTTTCTTATGTGCTTATTGGCTGTGTGAGGCTCACGGTTGTGTACATTTGGTTGCAAATTGATCTATGAAAATAGTTCGTATTTTTCACGAAAGGAAGCTGAACAAACTCTCCGATGCATGCTCTTCTTTCCTCATCTCTTTATTCTTTGCATTTGCATGTCAAATAACAACAGAGAGGTCCATCCTTTTTTACCAATACTCCTACACATAATGAATGGATTTTGAACTATAATCTGCAAATGTTTGCAATTTTCTAAATTGTTTATAAACTGTAGAGGTCACACTTGTGGAAGAAATGCAGTTACAAGACTATGAATTTGTAGAGTAGAATTGGCAGTACAAACCTTTTAACAGATGTTGGTTAGAAAGGGGACGACAACTTAGCTGATGATGGTCGATACCTTCTGGCATGTCGTCTTGCTTTCATTATTTATTGACTTATTTCCATTTACAAAGATAAAGTGTCCCATGTTCTGAGTTTTAGACGCGACATACCATACCTTGAAGTCTTTCTGGTGAGTATACAAGTTTGTTGTTTGAAGATAACTTGTAGAAGTTTGAACTTTTGAACTGTCTGCTAGCTTTCAATGCAATGCGTTGATAACCATTCCACAGTCTGAACTCGTGCTAATGCAGTTGCAGTCTGGTTCACAGTGCTTAATCAGATCTGTTGTGTGAAAGACATGTCGTTGATTGAAAGTATGCTCTTCAAAATAATTGAGTGGGAAATTTACCCCAGATTGGTTGCTTCAAGGGGGACTTCTTTACTCTGAGGCTGTGGTTGGCCTAGACGGAGGTTTGAAGGCGCAAACAAGTCATGCACTATGGTCATAGTTGATGGTTCATGGCAATATTGGTTAGCTTGATTCACATCGCTTGCTCTACAGACCTATGGATTAGGAAATTTGTCAGTAAAATAAAAGATGAGTAATTGATTGACATGTAATAGATGCACTTGTCATCTGAACTTATACCTTCTTTCTCAATGCATTATTTTCCTGAAGGAAGAGACTGATCTTCTTGTGAAGCTCTATGTTTTCCTGATGCATCACATTTCCCTGGAATGAATTAAGCTTATGTGAGTCACTTGATAGTTGATAACCGTACTATTGGAATGAAGTCGTTAGGTTGTTGAAACCTTTAGGTTCAGCTCTTTTACATCAGCAGAGAAAATTACCTCCTGCAGAGAAAGAATTACCAGAATTATTCCTCGGATAAAGTGAGCTTGTGTCGTCTTTTCCTGGATCTGGTGGTAATACAGAAACAATGTTTGAGAGTTTGAGGCAGATATTCAGCTACTACCTTATTGGCACGGATGCTTTTTAGGCTTTGCTCTAGTTGGTTTTCTAGATTATGCAGATCTTTGATGCTGAGGCCAGAGAGTTGTTCTCCCATCAATTGCCTGTGTGTATCAGATTGAAGAGAAGAAATCATGCTCAGACTTGAGAACTTATCAATTTCCTGCCACATTTTGAAGACCTTCTTATGTCTCTAGATACTTGACATTCTGATAGCATATCATATCAAAAGGCATCCAACACCCTTTCCAATTTTTTAGTTGAGTGAATGGACATTTTTCTAATGTATAATTTGCCGCATTTTCAAATCTAGAAGCCATCGTAATGAGTTACTTTAGCAATTCCGAAAGGACTTTACTGATTATATCAATGAAACTAGTCTATTTTAAAGTCTTGGACACAGTATAGCCTCCCAAGGTTGTACAAGCTTGAGGAAGCTTTCTGGATTTCTTTTTGTTGGCAGCTCAGCTAAAATAACTGAGAAAGTATACCCCAAAATATGATAGTTTCTGGATTTCTTTGTCCTTGGAGCTCATCCAAAATAACTAGAATTATACAGTTGATCAGATAGTTTCAAAATGAATCCCTGATGTTATTGTCCCCTCTACAATAAAAAACTTGGTGGGCCTAATCCACAAATGCATTCTGGATGGACTAAGAAGATCCATTTGGTCGCAGCAGGTAACACTTTATGCTAGTTTTGCCAGGACAGTAGTAGCTCTCTTGAACCATTTACATATCAAGTAGATAGAATATGGTCGATTATGCTTAGTGATTATAAGAGAAGTTGCTGTCTTCTTTGGTTACGAAATAATTACTGTGCTGCACTATCGACTCTAGGCTTCATCTGCTCTACACAAGTATTCTTAATGCATGTGATTGAGAAGATGAAATATATATTTTGTTCTCTCCTCAGACATGGATAAGTATTACCAAAAACAGACAAGTTTTTCGCACAAGTGAATTCTTTGACACCATGGCAATTTGTACTTTTGAAACTGAATCTTGATATTCCTCAATCTACAAGATGAAAATTCTAACAGATGCTAACAGTTGGAACATAATTTTAATTCAGATAAGCATGCTATATATCATTTAGTGAGATAACTGGAAGAGTCCTCAATCCTTTTGGAACTCCACTTCTACACCATTCATGTTCATTCTCCAAAGACTCATGACCAAGTGGAAGATTACTGTACCTGTGGTGCTCTTGCAGGTGCTGCAGCTGTTGTCTTAAGCTTTCGACCTCTCTTTGGCAATGCTGGTAACATCATAGAAGTAGCACGACAGAAAAGCTAATGAATGGGAAAGCATTGGTGTGGTGCATGTCATACAATGTGAAAGTTCTGAAAGCGTTACATGGATTTCCATGGCCATAATGACTGATGAGGACTGATGGAACAGATGATCCTAAGACTGAGTAGACAAGTACAACTGCAGGCAGGGTCTGTAAGGAAAGAACCTGCATATGATATTTTTCTAATGGATGTGTTGGGGATATTTTACTCGTAAGTAGAAGTTTGAAGCATTATTTAAGTATACAGAAGTGAGCTTTCCTTCATCGAATCCTGATTAAATTAACTACAGTAGTTTCTACCAATTGAATTTGGTGTTTGATCAGTGAAGCATTTGCAGCAAGTAGGCTTCTCAAAGCAAGTACGTTGGAAAAATGTGCAACCTTGCAGATAAAAGTTGGCCTGCACTAGCTGTTGATCTGTTGTAGATTATAATATGTGTTGCATTGTTTCATAGTTTCTCTTTCCGTAGTTCTATCCACATGCACCTTTCTGGTGCAACCTGCAAGTGCACTTGCACTGTGCTCTTCCACATGGATTTCACCCGTAGAAATGCATCGTGAACTAGTCCATTAGCTCATGGATCTAATCACTCTGTTCTTGAATTAGCCTGTGCAGAGGATATGCATCATCTTGAATGAGGCAACATGTGCCTTGCTCAACCAACCCTGAGACAGCCCATAGTTGCCCGCTCACAACTCTCTTGGAGTGCACATGGCCTCCCAAACACTCCAACGCCCCAAGCCCCACATAGAGTAGGAGAGATATATTGAGTACTCTGCCCACTCCCAAAGGTCACCACCACCTTGATTTCTCCTTTTGGGGCTTAGCTCACATGGATTGGGTGAGGTTGTAACAAATGATATCAAAGTAAGGCACCGGCCGAAGTGCAGGATTTATCATACCTCCCTCGATGGTTTTGGGCTTAATGGGTTGAACTTTATGGGCGGGTGTTGATGTTGGCGTTATTGCTATATGTAGGGAAGGAGGTTGTAAGACTACGGGGGTCTACAAAGAGTGAGAGAGGGATTGCACTGATGCATTATTAGCAGCCTAAATCTACAGTCACCACGAATTTGAGTAACACTTTAAAGGATTTGGCTCATGTGGTTCCAGCCGGTTTGTTACAAATAGCCTGTGCATTAGAGGACTTGGGCACCATTGGCTCGCGGTGCCATGCTTTACTCTGTTTAGCGCATCCCTGCCCGGCCATGAGTAGGTAGCCCAGCCTTCCCTTTTGCACCAATCAGTCATTGCCAGTGCTACGCTTCACTCTTGAACGACTTCTCTGCTTGCCAATGTCTTGACCTAAGACTTGCACTTAATGCTCTAGCGGCACACCTTGCTCTTAAGCATGTCCTAGAAAATGTCATAGCATGGTTCATGTAATGATGTAGTCCGGTCCCCTCGTTGTTCAAACCCAAGCCCCTAAAAGGATTATTAAAATGGTGGCCGTTGGAGTTGGGTTATTTCCTTAAGAATCAAGCTATAAGTCCTCTTCCATTAGAAGTGAGATTGGAGTGTCACAAACTTCCTAATCATTGCACTGATGTGCTTGTCAATATTGGCTCTTTAACCAAACACCAGAAATAATTACATAGAATCTACAAGTGGCATGTAGATTCAAGAGGTGACTTTAACCATGTAACACTTTGCTCCAAACAGGTTCTGGAGGTGCCTCTTATGGCGTAGCAGTATCCTACATGCTCCTAGTTCAAGCACTTCCTACTAGTGTGTTGCTTGATATCTATGAGAATTTGGTGGGACCACTACCAATTGTTTAAAAATCTTAAGTTGTTAAATAAAGAGGTGATTTATTATTTAAATATTCTAACACTCCCTCTTATGCTCAATTTGGTCTTTTTACGTAATATTAAGCATGAAAATTCAATCGAGGAGGCAAATAGGATCTAGAAAGATTTGAATTCAAGACTTCCAATTCTGATACCATGTGAGAATTTGGTGACACTTTTATCAACTATTTTAAAAGTTTAAGTTATTAAATGAAAGTATGATTTATTATTTAAATATTCTAAAAATACCTTTTTATAACGAGCCAGTCTAGTTCATATGGACCAATCCCCCAAAAAACAAATACTTAAGGAGTGACCCTCAGGTTTCGTAAAATCAAGTCATAAGTCTTCTCACATCCTATGTGAGGTTGGGGCAGTACAGTTCAAGCCCCAACTTTGAAGAACGATGACATGACCTTAATCAAGGGTAAAATGAGGAAAGCTCATTTGAGGATATCTGGAAATTTGGAACAATGTTCTTGAGATCCTCTAGTGAGAAGATGTGAGTGCAGGATGGATACATAGTTTAATAATGGCAAGAGAAAGCCTATAAATACATGGAATAAATGATAAGGAGAAAGTTGGAGTACCTACATAAGACTCAAGTCAAAAGAGTGCACAATGACACATTAGGATAAATAAAGCCAACCTCACTTAGTGGGAGAAGACCTAGTTTTTGTTGTCGGTTGTTGTTGCTAGTTCCGCTAGGGACAATGACAACACTAGTTCCGCTAGGGACAATGACAACACAAGTATTTGAACATTTGTCTGTTTTATAATCAAGCACCCAAACTTATTTTTCAAACAAGTACCTCAACTTTTTACATGTAAGTCAATACGAGACCTCCCTCTAGTAATGGTCATGTCATGCAATTTTAATAGGTTCGCCTACTTAGAAAAATGGTAAACCCAATTGGTATCAGCTCAATTATGACATTTTTCATTTAGGTGTTGGGTGACGAGGAGAGAGAGAGAATACTGACTTGGATAATCTTGGCCATTCAATGTGACTCTGTTGAAATGATGTCAATATAAGAGGCCAACATCATACACCAATGTAGACAATTAATGGCTATCTACCGGCATTAGTGTCCAATTTGGCATTTTCCATTCAAAATTTTAATGAAGGTCTCACGTTGACCCATATTGAACAAGTTGAGGTATTTGATTGAATAATCGATTGTAAAACAAGCAAAAGCTCAAGTATTTGGGGAATCATTACCCCTTTTATATGCTATTGCTTCTAATACGTCCTTGGCACTTATTGACCCCAATTGAAGTGCAATTGCAATAGATTGATTGCTTCAGCTACCACACAATGACCTGATAAACCTCACTTACTTTAGCATTAGTTTTATGCACGCATAATTCATTTGTATGAAAGGATAGATGATAAGGTGGGTAAGCATTTCTTTACTTTAGTCTCTCTAGCTCATTGAGAGTAATGATATTCTCAAACATGGGATCATTAGCAATATTTTCTACGAATCTTCATGAATTTCCTGTTTCCAGATGATTGCTTGAACCCAAAGAATTTTGTTTCTCTTGAGGCTAGGTAAAGGAGAATTTTCCTTCGCTCAAATTTTGCTTATCCTTTCAACTTGTTGAGCCACCAGAGGCTCCTTTGCATCTTTGGCATACTTTTTCTGAAACTTCTGACTTGACTCTGCAAATGCAAAGGCAAGGACGTTAGCGTTACTTAGCCGGTTGCAAGTGGGATATAACTAAAAGCTATTGATCCATCACTGGGTGGTAAGGCGGTTAGTTACCAGTACCTTGCACTCAACTTTGAGGTGCTGATGCTCCATACGTTTGGTCAGATTAGAGAAGCAGGGTCATTGTTGCCCATTTGAGCATTGAAAGCAATTTCCATCGTCATTGACATTATGTCATTCCTCCGCTATGTAGATTTTTCCTTAGTTTCATACCTAGTTGGTCAATAGAGTGATCTAGTGAGCTTGAAAATATATGGAAACTTCACCTGGATTTGTCAAGTTAATAGCACTGAGAATGACTTGTATATCATTAAGCCCATATTAGTCAAAGTCAGAGGTTCTTAATGAGAGTTTCCTCTGTCGGAGAGCTTCTTTGTAGCTTTGATGCTATTTCCCAAAAAGTTACCTTGTCCACTTCCTTCGTTGTTCCTGAAGGTGTCCTGCGGTGCTTTGCATCTGAGTAAGCACACGGGATTTAGCTGAAATTTTTGGGAACTTCATGTAATGCTGGTCTTTCTAGAGAATGAAGAACTTTGAATGGTATGGTCACATATAACAACTTTCTCCTCCATATCCTTCTTATGTTTGTGAGAAGCTTATTTGAGGAAAATGCTAGACTTATATCACATGAAAGATCTCGTTTGAGCGACATGGTACACTTAGGTCACATGAAAGTAGAAGAGCTTGTTCCGATCTCCAGTCCCTTTAGTCAATGGGAACTTTACTTTCAAGCATAAAGCAAAGGCTTCTTTCCATCTCCAAAAGAGTTATCTAATGGTTCTCTCGATGCCACATAGCATAGTTGCTTGAGGGAGTATAAATCACATTCTATACGACTATTGACAGCTGATTGGCCTATGGATACATATTTGGCTTCCCTTGCTTGCTTAATCCATTGAAGTCCTCCATTACTAGACTTCCGATGAAATGGTCTTCGACATTCTCTGATGACTCCTGCTTCACTGCCCTTGCAGTTTATCTTTTTTGTACTTTTCTTGTTCGTCATCTATGCTATGGTTAGGCGTTTTGGTTAGATATTAAGTCTTGAAGCCATGCATTATGGAGATGTCACCACTATGCACGAATTGGTTGATGAAGAATCCTGCCTGAAGTTTCTTAGCTTGAATAATGGCTTTCAAGTGGGTTAATCCAATTCTCTCTTCTACCCAAACATTCAGACTCCATGTCTATTAAATAGGTTTAGTTTTAAAAAATTCTGGTCATCATCATTAAAATAAGTATTAATATGGTGAAAAGGTTACGTAAATAAACAACAAAGGCAGATTGAGATGTTATTTGGCAGTACACCGTGGTTAACACTTTTTAAAGAACACTAATATGATTAGCTTGTGTGGAGCTATTTTTAGGACCTGGCCAATTATATCTCCAATCCTTGCAGCAAGTGTCATTTTTCTGCTACATTAGTTGCTATGTTCTTCGAACAAGCGCTTTATTTTAAACTGCATTGCACAAAAATTCTATGGCCACTTTCTGGGATAGGCAAAGTTCTGTATGCAGCTGATCTTCAGCTTCAATGCTAAAACATGTCAAATTAGTTACGGCATTTTTCATGCATTTTTTGCTTGATCATATGATAAAGAGAAACATTTTGACATTGAAGTAAAGTATCATGCAGGTGAAGTTTTACAGCTTGAGTATGAAATTACTAATGGAATGACAGTTTTCACGGGATGATTATGCCATTTTAGTGTAAAATGAGTATTTCGAAAGTGAAAGACATCTGACATTTCTGTGCAAACTTTGTAGAAAAAAAGAGGTGGTATTTTCAGATTCTTACCTTGATTTCTGAAGCTGGATTACGTAGTTGGTAGCCTTCCCCCCTCAACTGCTTGTAACGTTCCAGCACCGACTGCATACTGCGAAATTGAACTTTCAGATATTGACTAATATGTTTCGTTGTTATAGGACTTTATGTGGTATTACTTCCAAAATTGTAAAATGAATGCAGAAGCAAGTTGAGGTACATCTGCATAGTGCAAATGGGTAAATCCCCTAATGTCAACCCGAAGTCAACTTTTGAATTATCTATTGAAAGTTGTTACCTTATTACTGAAATCACCATAGAAGCGTGAGACCTGGTGGATATTACCTATGGTTGTACCCATCAAGGTCTGTCATCTCAGGGCACCATTCGACTCTTTTGGATATTTAAATTTCAAGAAGAAGACTACTGACAAACCTGCAAAGTGGTGTCCGTGGTGTCCATTTTTGGATTAATTTAACGTTTCATTGAATTTCAAATTGGGAGAATAGAATGTCGTGACAGATGGTTGAGCTATCCCTATTTCTAATTATGTTGAGTACTCGTGTTATAAGCTTTGAAGAGCTAATAAATGAGTACCACATTTATCCTTATTGTCACAAGAAGAAGCAAGTGTAGAACTTCTGCCTTCCAGTTAATGGTTGTTGTCCATTTGAAGATAATTTGCTATGTAGTCCAGAAGGTTCTTTATGCAAATATATAATCAGAGAATCTTTGGACATTTTAACGGGATAAAAACAATGAATCTGATGGCCGATTGTCATTTTGGCCAATAATGTACCAAGACCTGAGCAAATTGTTGAGTATATTAGTCTTGTTAATTTAGCTAGGGGAACTCAAAGAACACAGGTTTGATTGAATCCACTACATGCATTCAGCAAATACCAGAAGCACCTTTGATTCATTTCTAATGGATTTTATCTTAGGGACTTCAGTAGCCAAGAAAGGGTATGACTCTCAATCTTTTTGTAGTGGATTGATCGTTAGAAAGAAGAATGGCATACTTCATTCCCTGTTATAAGTCATCTGATACAACAGATATCGTGGATTTCTTCATTTCAAAAGTTGTTAGGCTGCATGGTATTCCGACTTTCTGATAAAGATGGGAAACTCATAAGCCATCGTTGGACTTTGGGGAGGAGATTCAACATTCAATTGGGATATTCTACTTTTCACCTTTGAACATATGCTTAGACAGGAATGGTTAACCCAAGTCCGGTAATCTGATGTGGGATTTCTCATTGGGGATAACAAGAAGGGTTTGGATTTTCAGGAAGGAGGCTTGTACATGTTCATTTGAAGTGCAAGAGGTTTCCTAAGGGTGAATGTGATGAACTTAAGTTGATGAAGTTTGGACAGACTAAAGCATCGAAGAAAATCTTACTTATTCCATACAGCTGCTATTCGAGTTGCATACAGATCAGCCTAATTACAATGTTTCTGATTTACATGGTTCTGTGAGGTTTGACAGAAAGGTTGCTGCAGTTGAAGATCAAGTTAGTCAACTGCTGAAGAACCTTGAAGACGCCATTGAAGATGTGTTAAACGTTAAAGAAGTGAGACGACTTTATAAGGGAAATCTACAGGTGAAAACATTTAGTTTTTTGTTAAAACTCTCACCATCGAGCTTGATTTTATTTCTTATGGCCATTTGATGCAGAAGCATAGTCATATAGTGTTCTGAGTGTTTTTCTTCTCTATTTAATCTTTCCTTATTTTGTTAGGATCAATGAGCGGTCATGTGATAGTCACGTGACTTTTGTTGAGGCTGAATGGTTCTTTATCTGTAATTGAGGATTGAGACCGTCTTATGTCCGAAATTTCATATAAATAGGGCTTCGATCCACTTAATCTCTCTAGATTTTCTCTAAATCCCAAAATATGAAAAATGTTACTTATACATGATGGACTATCATCAGATTTAATTTTTGACTGGTAGCAAAGTAATGTATTTTAAATATCTCCAAGCCCTTTATTTTCCTCTCCAATTGTCAATTTCCATGCTTCCATATTAAGGCACATCTAGCGTATGCATAGGTGGAATATCCTTGCATTTGAATATTGAACCATACCTTTTTAATAGTTTGAGCTTTTAGATTAGTCATTAACAATGTAAATAGCAAAACAAGTCCCTATTTTCATTTCTTTTTTCAAACTTATCCCCACCTTTCAAACTTACCAAAATAAATTAATATTTATTGAGATTGCATTAAATCTATCAACCCCACAAGTAAACTCTCTCGATCCAAAAGATACATTACTTATGCTTTTTACCCTTTTAGCATTATATAATGTCAACTTTGTCACTAAGGCTATGTTTCCATTAAAAGAAAACCTAGTTTTGTAATCTTTCTTCATATAAAAATCAAATAAACATTTTCAATATATGAAATGACCGATATTGCGCCGGATGTATCTTCTCCCTTGAATTATGTCTTTTACTTTACTTCTTCTTTTTGTTTGTTCAAAAACTTCCTATAATAGAGTTTATGGCCTTATCTAACATATTTCTTTTATAGTCCTATACTAATTCCCATTGAAAGTTTATGTTGTGCTTGTATAGCACGTTTCTAGATGCATTTCTGTTTCAGTGTTATGAAACTAATTTTGATTTATTTCCCGTATCATTTATTTATCAAAAATGGTGATTATTGACGTCTAACACACGGTCCAATCATCTATATTTCTATTCTCATGCTTGGATATTCGTAGAAGAGATAGTCTTACTTGCTTAAAGGGGAGAAATGTAAAATCAATTTCTACTCATCCTAATCTCTCTAGATAGTTACTTTGGAATCTAAATCTTTAAAATCACAAAGAAAATTCTCATCATTCCATACTTATTGGCTTAACACGCAAAGAAATTAATGGGTAAAGGTTGGATATGGTCAAGCCACTTAACGCAATGAGACACCAAATTTTTGCCCACTTTTATATTCATATATGTGTTGAATCTATTCTCATGTAATTAATTTATGTACTGTATTTATCTGTAAGTGTTAATGGTATGATAAATCCTAGTTTCTGGATCGGATCATATGACTTAGCCATTGATAGCACAAAACACTAACACCATGTGAATCTGTGAAGTTCTTTTGGAAATGACACTGACGAGTTTGTGACATCTTTTTCAATTTGCTTGATATTGGATGTTCTGTGCATGAATTTCTTCTCTTCATAGCAAATTTTCACTTAGTGATAACACTGACATTGACATCAAGAGACACATGTTGAATAAATATGTTCATAACTACCGACCAATTTTCACCACCGCTTTCACCATATTTCAAGTTAAGTTACTTTGAATGTTGATTTGCTTTTGAATGGACCTTATTTTAGGGTTTTCTTATTTCTTATACACTATATTAACCTAATTTAGTAAATCATTAGAGTCAAACTGAACAAAAAATGAGTCATTGTATATATATAATTTGTTGTCGTCAATATGTATTCATCTTTTGGTGAGGATCAATTTCAAGCATGTACTTGCAATATCTTTTGGTTATCTTTATGAGAAATAAATCTCAAAGTATTATGTATCTTTGAGATTTTGATTAAAACCATTTTGAAAGGAGCCAACTTTTCCCTAAACAATTTCTAGCCCATATATCTGACTACTTCATAAGACCCACTTCTTATTAGAGCTGCCAAAATGGAGATACTGAGACTATTGTAGGTCTATTGTATTAAATAAGGAAAACAAACGAATGAACATAAACCGAAATAAACAGCAAAAAATACAAAATTGAATTAAGAATAAAAGAAAAATTGTCCTCCTTTCAGGCAGTATGTACGAGAGGCATGCATATGTAAATGGAGAAGTCAGAAATCCAAGGGTCATGACAACAGAAGAATCCTCTAACTTTGGCTGATCCTATGCACATCAACACATGTTATCACTATAATATTTAGGGATCATAGCCAAAACTCAAGAGATCAAAGCCCAATATGATGTTGAAAAAGAACCGAAGCCACTGGAAACTAATCAGTGAAAAGCATTGAGTATAGCATAGAGGAGACTTGACTTTGAGGGAAGAAAAAAGAGCTAGGGATCTAACCTAGAGCTGGCGAAATCGTAAAGCTTTCCAGTGCAAGAGAAGACGATAACTCCCACCTCAGCATCACAAAGTATGGAAAGCTCCCTCGCCTTCTTGAGCAACCCATTTCTTCTCTTTGAAAAAGTGACTTGCCTACTCGTCGTGTTGTCGATTCTCCTTATCGCAATCTTTCCTCTTCCCATCTCTCACCACCTTCTCTTTTAAAATTTAGGGTTTCTTACCCTTTTTATCTGTTAAATTTACGATTAAGTTTTGGTTAAATCACCAGTCCCTCATGATATCACAAATAAAGAAGCTTCACGTATTTCGCCACTCGAACAAGAGGAATGAAAGTTATGATTCTAGCTCAAGAACACAAGGCATTCGCATATTAATTATAAAAAAAAAATATAGTAACAACATATATGACTGAAATATGAAATAATGAAAAGCAGAAAGAGAATATAGCAAGACGAAGAAGAAGAAAGAGAAAAGCCTCACTTGCCGTAAGCTGTGATTAAATGGACTGCAGAAACAATGCTTGGTGTTTCTCTGGATGGGGTTTCAAATTAGAAAGGAACTGATGTTCTTTTCCCCTCAATGGCAAGTTGAAAACCTCGTATTTGAAGGAAAACGGGAAAGGCGGAGCAGATTCTCTTCGCCCAATGAAAGGTCAGCTCTATTCCCCAAAACAGAAAAGAATTGGGTCTCTCGCGAACCAGTCGATGCACACTCGCGCGAGTACGACTTAACTTAAACTCTAGTTCTCAAGGCACCCACTGGTCACCGACACTACCGAGAAAGCCTCTGAGGAAGAGAGACAGATCAGCTAAGGACAGATGTCAGTCCACTAAGGAGAGTAGCACTCGGTTTGTACTCGAGAGGAAAGACAGCAGAGCAAACCTAGTACTCTCATACAGTTGGCTTGAGATTCTTGGGTAGCATGTGGACAGCGCCGTTGTCGTATCCATCGTTGACACGTTGTTTATTGTTTTAATCTATTTCAGACACCCTAAAATATAAATTTTTTTTTTTAACGAATGATGCTAATATGTCATCATCACGTGTGCACCTACGAAACTGTTCTTTTTCAAAAGAAGGGTACCGGTCAACAACAAAATTTGCACACTTATTGATTGACATTACTTACGAAACCCTTTCTTTTTAAATTACAATATTTTAAAAAAAAAATACAATATTTTTTGGCCAAAAGGAAACGAAAATAAAAGAAGTTACCTCAAAAGCGAGATGGCTAATGCAGTCCTCTTTCATCTTCTAACTCTGATTACTCATGAAATATTTATTTACAGTCATCATAACCTTCAACTGATCATCGCCTTGATTGCCTCCATCACTACCATCTCCTCAATGAGCTCAACATCAGTCGAGTCTCCAAAAAGACGAAAGAGATATGAGGTATCAATACTAATGAGGTTGTGTTACCACACCTTATGGCAAAAGAGAGAGGGGGGGGTACATTGTCCATGGAGCAATGCACCATCAATGCTAATGACTGAATTGGGAAAGGTGATTGATACCGGTGGCTATATGAGGCATGACGTCATCGCAAATGTTGGGCATAGATATAGCAGATAGAGATCAAGAGTGTGTTGGGGGTGGGACATGGTCAATCACAAATAAGTTTGACATAAAAGAAAACATTAGTGCAGGGCATAGATCTAGTAGATAGAGATCACGAGTGTGTTGGGGGTGGGGGCATGGTCAATCACAAAGAAGTTTGACATAAAAGAAAACATTAGTGCGGGGCATAGGTGTAGATAGAGATCACGGTGTGTTGGGGGCCCAATCACAAAGAAGTTTGACATAAAAGAAAACATTAGTGCGTCCGCTTTGGACACTGAGTCCTCACGGCTTTAAAACGCGTTACACAGGTTAAAAGGACCCTAAGCCTTATAAACTAGCTCAGACTCCCCCCTAAGCAATGTGGGACTAGAGAGGACCCCTTCTCCTTTCTTGGGCTGTCACACTCTCCACCCCTTAAGGGACGCTGTGGCCCCCACACGCGATCGGGAGTTGGCTCTGATATCATTTGTAACGACCCGAGCCCCACTATGAAATATTGTTCGCTTTGGACACTGAGTCATCACGGCTTTAAAACGCGTTACACAGGTTAAAGGGACCCCAAGTCTTATAAACTAGCCCAGGATGAGTGTGACAGCCCAAGGAAGGAGAATGGGTCCTCTCTAGTCCCATATCGCTTCATGGGGTTTAGTCATGTGCTAGTTTATAAGACTTGCCTAGGGTCCCCAAGGAAGGAGAAGGGGTCCTCTTTAGTCCCATATCGTGTAACTTGTTTTAAAGCCGTGAGGACTCAGTATCCAAAGTGGACAATATTACACAGTGGGACTCGGGTCATTACAAATGGTATCGAGCTAACTCCCAACCGTGTGTGGGGGCCACAACGTCCCTTAAGGGGTGGAGAATGTGACAGCCCAATGAAGGAGAAGGGGTCCTCTCTAGTCCCACATCGCTTAGGGGGAAGTCATGGGCTAGTTTATAAGGCTTGGGGTCCCTTTAATCTGTGTAACATGTTTTAAAGCCGTGAGGATTCAGTGTCCAAAGCGGACAATATTACATAGTAAGGCTTGGGTCGTTACAAGATGAGCCTAATCGTGGAGTGGGTGCTCTCTTTACCATAACAGGAAATAGTTTTTTTTTTAGTAACTTATAGTTTCTTTTTACTTAGAATGAATTTTTCATGGTTCATAATTCTTCCGTGCTCATGAACTCTTATGAGTGGAGCTTGGGGTTATTAGTTGAAGAGTGAGTGATGGCATAGGGGATTAATACAACTGGTTCGTGAGAGTGGCGTCGGGATAGTTGATACTAGGAGTTCTAAGATGGAACGAATAGATCGCTAAGGAGTTCTGAAGGTGGGGTTGGCCTCTCGTGTATAAACTAGTTGAGAGCTGATGTTGCTCTCTTGATGAGGCCATGGTAGGCCGAAACTAGTTGTTGAGCTTAAAGTGATATGCTATTTTGCTCAATGGACTAGACACCCAAGTTAAGTTGTGCATGGTACAATCCGATACGAGGAAGCTACTTGTCGTATTGTTCTTTGGAACAACTATAGAAGGAAGGTTGGTTTGTTGTTGTTGGCTCATCAAGCTCCACACAAGCTATTCCACGGCCATGAAACTACTAGGTCGTGACAGATAGTATTAGAGCAGGATCCCTGCAGTACATGAGTCGAGATGGAGAAAACTTGTGGTCTACCCGATCCTATAAGGGTGGAGGGTAAATCGCTAAGGTCGAATAAAGTGCAGCTCTCAACTAGCTTATAGGATGATAATGGCGGCATATGAAAGAACCAATTCCCTACTAACTAGGGAAAATGTTCCTAGATCAATTGATTTGTCTTAAGAAGAGGTCTATTGCCACGTTTTTAACAAGGAAAAAAACCTCTATTGGTTTGCTAAGATCAAGAAAGGCTTAGTATGTGAAATAGGATGCTGCCAAAAGGTGCAAGATGCTTATCACCCCTTTGCCCTCATGTCACTTTGCGCCCTCAATTTTTAAAACTTCTGATTTGGCCTACTTCATGATGACTAGGGCTAATAAATGGGTGAATTGGGTCAAGCTGGGTTTTGAATGGATAAAAAATGGTTTAATTCAAATTGACTTATTTAACATGTTTTTACCCGTTTGTATGCAATACAAGTTTAGTGACTCACACCCGACCTAATCCATTTACTAAAATATTTTCATATTTAATTTAACCTATGAAAATATGTATCAATCTAGTTAATCCACTTTAAGCTCTTCATCTTGTATATATTATTTTGGTAAAATCGCTATTTTGACTATAAGATGCTAAAGAATTGACTTTCAACCTTGCATAAAATTATTATTTTTGTATTGATTCATAATAAAGAATAATATAAAGTTAGTATTTGGTAGTGAAATCTAAAACCATGTTAATAATAAATTCTAAACTATATTTTTTAGGAAATCTTTATATACACGCAATTGATTTGTGAAAATGGTTCATGAAATGAATTTGGATATGGTTTGTGAAATGTAGGTTGTTTTATGATATGAATCCTGAATTTGGTTTGTGGATTATTGGAGGATGATGATTTGATATTCATTATCTCTGTGAACCTTGTTTGGGGTTTTAGGTATGGATATTGGTTTCAAGATATCTATTTAGGTCAAGTTACTGGCAAATAATAGGTGGGGACATGACCAAAGAGAGAATCTCGATTGCCTTATTACTAGATGTTATGTGGTAACCATGGATTGATATTGAGGATGAGAGTGATTAATGAACTAAATCATTGATTTTAATATATATGTATTATATGTTTATAATCAGATTAAAATGATATAACCAATTTTGATTTGGTATGTGCATTTTATATTGAAGTTGAGATAAGAGAGTTTTTATAATGTTTTATAAATATACACAGTGGATATTCAACATGTTTAGAAGAAATATGTACTATTCACTGAGTTGTGATTGGTTACTCCATTTATTCTAAGTCTTACTCAAGTAATTTAGTTAACGACGAATGGAATGGGAACGCTATCAACGGGGATACTGGGGAGTTGGATCTTTGGTATGGTTTGAGACAATTATATATATGTATGTTGATAACTATTTGGTTTAGATGAGTCTTGAGTCTTTCATGTATGTGTGTGTGTCTATATATACATATATGTGTATATATATTGTAGATTGTAGAAATTCTAATATTGCAACCTGCTCTTTGTTTTATCATATATATATATATATATATATATATAATTGGGTATATATTTTGATAATAGTTTTATGCTGGTTTTTATGCTTTTTTT
Source organism: Eucalyptus grandis (assembly GCF_016545825.1). Lineage (NCBI taxonomy): Eukaryota > Viridiplantae > Streptophyta > Magnoliopsida > Myrtales > Myrtaceae > Eucalyptus > Eucalyptus grandis. The sequence continues at coordinate 20,453,232 of NC_052618.1, read as the reverse complement.
GGTTAGGAAGATGCTTGTGTCATTCCCATATATTTATGGGAATTTGAGGTGACATGTTCAATTTGTGAAGATGTAAAGACCAAGTCTTTTCTTGATTTCGACTCCATGTCGGCCAATGCATTCATAGGTAAGACCTAAAATGTACGATGATCAAGTACCCAAAAGCCCTCTTTTCTCACGTATATATATTACCGAACCAATAGCATTCCGACTGTACTCGCCACGAGGCCTGTAATAAAGAGAACATGAGACTAAAGAAAGAAGCCACTGATTCTGTTGCTAACTTTCGATCAGATGAAACGCAAAATTGTCTCATCACAGAATAAGATATTCAGCTTATGACACTGGATCTTTTTGGGAATAACCAATGTTAAGGTACTGAGCAAGATGTCAAGTTATAATATTAAATAAATAAATAAACGACACTGCCCATCCCTGATTTGTCGCTGCAGCAAAACAAAAACCCCGTACGTATCAATCCGTGCGATGTTCTGCATTCTCTCCATCAGAGCATTGCATCACCTGCTAATGCTCTGTGCTCACTGCGTGACTGCCGCTTTTGCACAGTGTCCTGTGCTATGCTTGGGAAATTGGGGAAAAATGGGAGGACTGACAGTTTGTGCACAAATTTTGAAAAAGAAGTGTAAATTTTTTTCTAATAAGTAAGAGGCTGAAAGTATAGAAAAAAGGAAATCATCGAAAGTGTTAGAAACTACTCAACCAATTCCTTAACGATTAATAAGACCATGCTTATCACCTTCGTTAAAGAGAGAAACAGGGATAATTTCGCGAATGTCCTATTAATCACATATATAAGTCCATTGAATAAAAAAAAATACGAAAAAACACCTATAACCCTTAAAATATTGCTTCAAGAAATTTTCTATTTTTGGCGTGATGATTTTTCTCTTGATTCTCCTCCTTCCCTCCCTCCCTAATGTGGTTGACTTGTCCCATCTATTCACTCGTCTCTCACGACACCGCCCCCACCCATCATTCGCGTCCCAATCGCCCAATCTCGAATTTGTGATGTCATAGCCGCACCAACAATTTAATTAAATATGTGTGTGAATGTCGTTTATAATTTGTAACTCATTAACTAAAGGCTTTCTCCAATAATGAATTGAAGGAAGTATACCGTTATTTTATTTTCCATTCATGTGAGTCAAGTTTTTTTTAAGGAGCTCTTGAGTTCTTTTAGGGGTAGGCCTTTATTTATGAATAATATCACAAGCTCACCCTCATGTAATATAGAACTCAAATCATATTAAGTCATATGCCAGTTCACACTTCCTTGGGGCATCAAGAAAGGAATTCTCATCGATGGTTGATCTCGACGGTATTGAGGTGGTTAACTTAGGGTGCGTTTGGCTACACCCTATTTATGTTCCCAGGAACAAAAATTTCTGTTTTTTGTTCCCCGGAAACAAAAAAGAAACAAACGCGTTTGGGTGCGTTTTTGTTCCTTTTTTCTTTTGTTCCCAGGAACAAAAAAGAAACAGAAACAAGAAACACAAAATTTGTGTTTCTTGTTTCTGAAACACAATTGAGGAGCAAAAAAGGAACAAAATTGTGTTCCTTTTTCTATTTCTTGCTCCCTTCGAACACCGCCTCTCTCCCCCCCGCGACGAGCTTCTCCTCCTGCGACCTGCGACGAGTGTCTCCTCCTGCGAGCAGAGAAGTCCATCGTCTTCTCCGGTGCCGACGGCGGCCTCTATCTCGACAACCGCTGCTCCTTCACTAGGTAAACGTGGTCACTGCTCCTCCTTCACCGATTGTCTTCACTTCGGCGAGAGCCACCCCTCGCATATCTGGGCAATGGCTAGTCGGAGCTCGAGTGTTAGGGCTCGCTCGAGCTAGCGCTTGCTTAGATCTGCGAGCCGCTTGCTCGAGCGAGTCTCGCAGATCCGGGCGGCGTTGCTCACCCCCATCTGCGATAGCAGCTCGTCCGCTCGCTCGAGATCCGGGAGAGAGAGCAAAGTAGCGAGCGTCGCTCTGCTGCTCGAGCTCAGCGTTGCTGCGCTCGAGGCGCCCGCCGTGTGCCGGAACCGGAACCATCGGCGGCTCTTCCGCCGTGCCCAATGGTGCTGGCATTGGTGATGGGGAAAGGGCACGAAACGGGCAAATATCTGGCCTTTGCTGGCGTTCCTCGACACCATGAGGAGTTGCTGTTCCGTTGATCTTTGTCCCGCGATCCCGTTGTTCCGTGGCAAAAACGACGCCCTATCTAGGCCAATATCTTCCAGTGGGTATTTTCCTAGTCTTTCTCCATTTATTGATCTATTAATGTCAATCAAAGTAGTAAGCAAGAATCATGCAAATGCCTGAATCGAGCGAGCAAAGCAACGAGCGTCGCTGCTGCTCATGCTCGAGCGAGCAGAGCAGCGAGTATCTGCTCGCTTGCTTCTCTGCTCGAGCCAGCAGAGCAGAGAGCCCTGCTCTGCTCGCTCGAGCGCTCGCAACAGCAAGCATAGAAGTTATTGTTGCCAAGCGAGCGTCTGCTCACTGCTGCTACACTTTTCATTGTGTGTGGACTGTCAATTGACAACATCGGGCATGACAAAATAGCCTTTTATCACTCTCATAGTTCTATACATTATTGTTTCTTTAATCTCAATCTCTATGACATCATGTAGATCTATGGATTTGTGGCTGAATATATCAAAGTGATGTGAATCAATGTCAAAGTTATTGTTATTTATTTTTCTGCCTTTGTGTTAAAGCTTCTCAATTTGCGTTTTGTCCTATATTGCTTGGATTTGGTCTAATATTAGTATTTTCTGTGTGTCTCTATGAACCCTTGCGGCTCAGCCACATTTTGATCTAATCGGAAGTCGAGGAAGAAAAAGGAAAAAAGGGGTGTTAAAAGTGAGAAAGACAAAAGGAAGAAGATGACGCCCGAAGAAGAGAACGTGTAGAGGGGTAGACTAAAGGGGAGGAGAAAAATAAAAGTAAAAGAAAAGAAAAGAACAGAAAAAAAAGGAACGTGAGAAGAGAGTGGCTCGATTCTCTCCCTCGCTCTGTTTTGTGCTGGTGTTTTCTGTGTTTCTTCTCCTCCCCTCCGCCCTTTGGGTAGGTCGCGACAACTGCTTAGTGAAAACTTTGTGCCCTACCATGTCATTTTTCATATGCGACCGCATATGATGTGTAGTTCATGTAGTACATTCTTCGTGAATCTATAAGAACAACGTTGTTCGACTTTTTTTTGTAGGAATGTTGGGGATTATACATTATGCGAGATCCTTGGTATCTTATGGCTATAATGCTTCAATTTTTTCTCTTTAAGTTATGGATTTGCAGAGAATGGAGGATGCTGTTTCGTTGTTGGCTTATTGCTTATTGTCTTGAATTTTCCTTTACTTAAGGTACATCCTCAATTGGTTGATTCATTCTCAGGTGAACGCTGATGCTTTGAGAACTTCGGTGGATCCATCCAAAGTTCCAGATTGCCGGTGCCAATCCACGAAGACATATTCTTTTTCCCTTGCTTTGTCCGGAATTTGCCAGTCCTTGCCACATAAATCACAATTTGCTTAGGACAAGGATTGCAAATAAAATGGCGAGGGATCATAATATGCCTGAAATTTCATGACTTTGTGTTTCCGACTTTTGTAATTTTGTTTTTAAGTATTCACTTATCAAATCCAATGTGATAAAGTTGAACAATGAACTATATTACTTCATTATTGTGATGTTATGTATGAAAGGGTCTACGTAGAGATCTATGAAGTATTCTTCTTTTAGGTAGCTCTTATTGTGGGATTTTTACTTACGAAATTTTGTTCCAAGTATGCACATGACCATATTCAAAATGTTTGTCTTCACCAACCATGAACAAAATTAAATTGATGAGCATTTCATTAGAGTGATAATGCAATACCAAGTTTACACTTTATTGAAAAAAAAGGCATGTGAGAAAAATTTGGAACAAAGTTTATTTATAAAATTTTCTTCAAAGTATGCACTTATAACCATGTTCAGAATGTTTGACTTTACTCACCATGAACAAAATTAAATTGATGAACATTTTATGATAATGAGAATTCAAAGTCAAGTTTACACTTTATTTTTTTTTTTTTTTTAAAAAAAAAATGGGAAAATTTTGGTACGAACTTAAAAAAATTTCTTCCGACTAAGCAAATATGATCAAGTTTAGAATGTTTTTTTTCACTTAATATGAACAAAATTAATTGATGAGCATTTCATGAGAATGATAATTCAATACCAAGTTCACATTTTATTAAAAAAAAAAAACAATTGAAAAAAAATTGGAACATAAATTTTGTACATTACTAAACGTGTTTCTGTTCTTTTTCTATTCCAGAAACAGAAATTTTTTACAGTTACCAAACGTGTTTTTATTCTTTTTCTATTCCATAAATAGAAATTTTATACAGTTACCAAATGTGTTTTTTTGTTCAGAAATTGTTCCTAGGAACATAAACACTTTTTTCTATTTATGTTTCCTGGAACAATTTTTAAACAAAAACGCAAACAAACGCACCCTTAACGTCTTGATAATCCAATTAAGTGTCGAAAGCTTGTATACTCAACAATTTAAAGAAATTAAGTATTTCAATAACCTTAATTAGCATTGGCTTATTAGAGTCAAGTAAGTCAAGAATTGAATGTAATAAGTAAGGGATGTATTGCTTAATTTAATCAATATGAAAAATAAAATGATGGCAAGTTGATTTGTTGGTTCATGTCCAAGTTTCATGAAAGGGGTGAGAGAGTTGAAGTATTAAACATTTTAGGATCTCGAAGGTAAATGATCATCCTTTTTCTCTGTAGATTTGCCATTTACTAGTTGATCTTTACATTTCTTGTTATAGTCAAACATATAATTCTTGAATGCTACAATGAACTCATTCGTGAGTCAAGGTTTGGATTGTAAATTAACTAGAGGTTGTCTTCGTTTGAGCATTTATGATTTCTTTAATAGTGAACTATGAAAGACACTTATCATCTTCGTTTGTGCATTTTTGGTTTTATTTACACTACACTAATATGCAATCCCTTCCAAATAATGGACTAGATACAATATGAAAATGTTGACTTTATTACTTCATTTACCAAACAGGTGAAGATGATATAATAAAGCCTTTGGATTTTACGTCCTATTTTATCTAGCCCTATTATAACTGGGAATCCCGACAACCAAACATCTTTTTATAATTAAAAGGACTGGAAAGCCGACTAAGGTCTCGTTTGGTTTGACTTTGGGCAAGTATCCTTCGAAAAATACCGTTAAGTAAAAACTACATTGTGCAAAGGACTTTTGCTAAATTTTTTATAAAAAAAAATTAAATATTTTTTTATCTAGCCACTAACGGTCATTCTAGTCAACCTCTGGTAGTCAGATCTGATTGCTAGACAACCTCGCCTGAGGTCATCGGACCTCAAGCGATGCTTGGGGTCCCATGACCCGGGCAGCAAGTGACCACCACCTAAGGTCACCGGACCTCAAGCAACCCATGCGACGCTTAAGGCCATGTGACCTCAAGCGACAATCGCCATGTGGTTGCAACCCTAAGCGATAGTTGCTAGGGTCGGGAGACCCCTCAAGTGGCGATCGCTAGCGCAAGCTTGTTGGAGAAAACTCTTTTATTGTTTTGAAGTTGACAAAACGTTTCTATCAGTCTAGTCTGAAAACTTCCTGACTCAAGTGTTAAGGTCTGAAGAACTCCAGACTATGTTGTCAAAGTTTGAAGACCGCTAGACTCAAGACTCAAAATCTGCCATCACTGACAGTTTTTAGACGAAGAAAGAAAACTTATCTATATGAAGGATTATCTTCAAGGATTCGATTCGTATGGTTTTTGGAAGACCTTTTTGGCTAGATACATCTTCAGTAAGATTGATAATTCTTATTAGAATCTACTTCGATTTAAAGATCTTTTGAAAGGCGAGCAAACTTGGAAGGTTCTACTTATGGAAATCAAAGATCCTGATTGTATGGGCAAACAAGATTGATGGGCTTTCATCACTAATCTTTCAACGACTCGAGATCACCTTAATTGATTATGTCCAACGGCTAGATTAGAAGAATTCATTTGGAAAGTGCCAACGATTGTGAAGGCATGAAGGGGTATTTAAGGCAAACTCTTCGGTTGTTCAAACAATGTGTGAAAGAAGAATTTTAAAGTCTGAATCTCTTAGTTCCTTGTTCTCTCAATTCATCGAGCTCAAATTGTATACAAAAGAGAGAAGCACATAGTGAGATTTTGTGAAGAGACTAGCTAAGACTCTCCATTGAGGAAGTCTAAGATCACAAGCTGTATAATCTCTTTTGATTCATAGTGGAATTCAGCCAGTGGGTTGTCCATATGGGAGAGTGGACGTAGGCTTGGATTAAGTCGAACCACTATAAATCTTGTGTTCCAATTCTCTTTCCTTAACTCCTTATCTCATCGCTTTATATAATTATTTTATAGAATCATTCAAAGTCGTTTACATCCTTAGTCAATCTTTTAAAAGGCAATTTATTTTATTAAGTCTTGCGAATAAATTTTTATTTACACTTATTCACCCCTCTCTAGGTGTGCGTACTAGTCCTTTCAATTGATATTAGAGCTGAGTACTCGATTTATAAAAGTGTTTTTACTTTTGAGCTAAAGATCTTCTATGGCTAGTATTTTGGCTCTAGGTTTGGTTGAAGGCCAAAGCAACACCAAACCTCTCTACTTTAATGGGAAGGAATACAACGTTTGGAAAAACAAGATGAATGCATTCCTGAGATCGAAAGATCCCCTGGAATGAGATGTGGTAGAAAAATGAATCATTCCTAAAGCTACATCAACATTTGGAAAGGAAATTGCAGATGCTGGAGAATTGACACAAGCAGAGATAACCAATAGATAAACTCTTGATGCGAAAGCAATTTTTTTTTCATTATATTGTTCTTTATCTCCTACTGAGTATAACATAATTTCATCTTGTAAAACAACCAAAGAAGTTTGGGATAGGTTGCATGTCACTTATGAAGGAATTGATCGAGTTAAAGAAATAAAAATCAATATTCTACTAGGACAATATGAAGCCTACAAAATGAAACTAGGAGAATCATCACTGACATGTTTAGTGGTTTTACAAAAATTATAAACTGTCTCGCATATTAGGGACAACCAATCTCAGGACCATTGAAGGTCAATAAATTGCTGAGAGGACTCTCCAAAGACTGGAATCATGTGAAGACCTCTATAAGAGAAACTCAAGGGATCATGCCTCTTTCTGTAGATGAATTGATTGGCACACTTCAATCATATGAAGTAGAGCAAATCAATGAGGAAGAAGATCCCAAAGGTAAGAAGTCAATTGCCTTAAAATCTAATGATGATTATGATGATATAGACTCTAAAGATGACTTGGATGATGAAGAGCTAGCACTCATGATAAGGAGATTTAGGAAGTTAAATAGGAAGGGAAAAAGGTTTAACTGGAAGAAGTAGGGTAATCAAAGATTTCAGAAGAAATCAAATGAGGATAATAAGACCAACAAAGATGTGATTTGCTTTGAATGTAAGAAAAAGGGGCACATCAAACCCGACTGCCATTTGTTGAAGAAAAAGAAAGAAAAAGCAGAGAAATTCAAGAAGGCTCTCAAAGCAGAGACATGGAGTGATACAAATGTGATGAAAGTGATGAAGAGTATGCAAACATATATCTGATGGAAAATTCAGAAACCAAACTCAAACTCTGAGATAGACTTAGATTCAAATTCAGACTTAGACAGTGAAGTCGAGGTTAGTAATTGTAAAATTCCTGTGAAAGTCTCAAAATATATAGATGAACTTTGTCTTAGCCTCAAAACATCTCTTAAAAGGATTTCCAAGCTAAATAAGGAGAATTCTAAACTGAAGCAACAAGAAATTTCTTGGAAAGAAAAATTTGAAAATCTAGACAAAAGTTTTGTTGATTTGAAAGAAAATGCATATTCTCTTTTGAAAGAAAATACCTTTTTGAAAGAGGACATTTCAAATATCACAAAAAGGTTCTCAATAAGATTTGAGAAGTTATAAAAGATTCTTTCAATACAAAAACCTTATTTCAACAAATCTGGTTTGGAAATGACATCAGAAATCATTCCTTTAATTTATTTTCCAAAAGTGAAGGAAAGAATCAAACAAAAACCTACAAAAATGATTTACAACCCCTCTGAAGACGCCGATCATTTCGGGGAAAAATGATTAAAAGATTCTTTCATTATTTCAACAAATCTGGTTTGGAAATGACATCAGAAATCATTCCTTTAATTTATTTTCCAAAAGTGAAGGAAAGAATCAAACAAAAACCTACACAAATCATTTACAAAAATCATTTTCAAAAAGTTTTTGTAAAACTTGTTGGCTGAAATGCTCTCAAATGTTCAAAGTGTAATAACTCAGAATATTTTGAGAAAGAATGTCCCATGGTTTGGAAACTTGTCAAAAAGGAATGGGCAAAGACTGTATTTTGTACTAACTCCCCTGGACCCAAGAAGATATGGGTACCAAAGAAAGCTTGAGTTCTTTTTTAATTGCAGGTCACTATCAAGAAAAAGATCAAATGGTATTTGGATAGTGGCTGCTCAAGGCACATGACAGGAGATTTAAGTTGTTTTATAAAGCTTGTGCAAATTAAAGGAGGAAAAATTTATTTTGGTAGAAGCAGCAAAGGAAGGATTGTTGGATATGAAACTGTGAGGATTGGAAGTCTCACAATCAACAATGTCACCTTAGTAGAAGGGTTGAATTATAATCTTCTTAACATTAGTTAACTATGCGACACTGGATTCAAAATTAATTTCCAAGAAGGCACTTGTTTGGGAACTAGTAAAGATATTTCTCAATCCTTTACTGGACGAAGACATGGGAACATCTATCTTCTAGATATAAAACCAGAAAGCTCTCAGTGTCTAATATCCATTCAAGATGAAGCAAACCTCTAGCATAGAAAACTTGGCCATGTCAACATGAAACAAATTGCCAAGATCTCCTCCAAGAAGCTTGTTCATGGACTACCCAACTTGACGTATCAAAAGTCTGAATTATGCACACCATGTGTATTGAGAAAACAAGTTAGAAGTACCTTTAAATTTATAAATTAGGTTTCTACTGATCGTGTTTTGCAACTTCTGCATATGGATCTCTTTGGACCAATCAGAACCCAAAGCATTAGTGGAAAGAGATACTGCTTAGTAATTGTGGACGACTATTTTCGTTTTACATGGGTATACTTCTTGGCAAGAACATTCTCTCACTTTTCAAAATTTACCAAAAAGGTACAAAATGAGAAAAGTTATGCTATTTCAAGCATACGCATAGACCATGGAGGTGAGTTTGAAAACCAAGACTTAGCAAAATTCTGTGATAACTCTGGCTTTCAGCATATATTCTCTTCTCCATATACTCCAGAGCAAAATAGGGTTGTGGAAACAAAGAATAGATCTTTGCAGGAAATGGCTATAACACTCTTAATTGAGACTAATATTTCATCTCGTTTTTGGGCTGAAGTAGTTTTTACAGCTTGTTATATCATTAATAGAGTATTCTTAAGACTCATTCTGGAGAAAAATCCTTATGAGTTATTCAAAGGAAAGAAGCTAATTGTTTCTTATTTCCATGTGTTTGGTTGTAAGTGTTTTATTTTAAATTGGATTTATTGTATTTATTTATTTTTCAGAAATTAGGCTGGGATAGCGGACAATCAGAATTTTATGATGATTGTTGTGATGCAGTCCATTTATTTATTTGAGCTCTACGTTGTGTGGAATTGAATTAATTTTGCAATTTGTGGATTTAATCTTTTATTGATTGAAATTGATTAATTGATTGGTAGATGGCCGAGTATAATTATTTAGCGCCAATAATGCTTTGATGGACTAAAGTAAAGAGAATCGTGAGAGGGAAATGGAAATACTTGGGGCTGAGACCAATCTGGTAAGATGTTATAGGCATATGTGGTTCGGTGATTGGGACATCACTGGCGAAAACGGTGCCTTAAAGAACACATGTAGTTGTCTATTCCATACATCTTTGTAGACATACGTGGTTCGGTGATAAGGATATCACTGGCAAAAATGGTGCCTTAAAGAATGCACGTAGCTGTCTACTTTATACATCATTATGGGCATATGTGGTTCGGTGATGAGGATATCACTAGCGAAAACGGCGCCTTAAAGAACGCACGTGCCTATTTATAATATACATCACATTGGCGAAAACGGCGCCAAAGAGAAAGAATATATGTGATTTGCGGACATACGCGGTTCGATGATTGAGACATCACTGGCGAAAACAACGCCTTAAAGAACGCACATAACTGTCTATGGCTTACGTCACTTTGGCGAAAATGACGCCTAAGAGCATTGATATAGCTCTGTGACTGAGTGTACTATTGGAGGTTTTATAGTGTGGAGTGAAATGACCTAGAAATGGTATGATTGACATGTAACCGACTAGGTCTATTGAACAATGATTTGATCCGATTGTCGTGAATTGATTGATTGTTTGATGTGATATACGAGGCATCTATGTATAACCTTGAATTGCAGGTAGTGACTGATGTCAAGTTAAGTCATCTGACTTGTGTGTGCATAGGCAGCTTGGATAGTGTATTGGTTTACTAATCGAGTTTTAGGGGATAAAACTCGTTGAAATGTGGTCTCAATGGTTATTGTATAACAATTTTAGGACCCTGATGAGGAGTCCGAGGAAGAGGAATCTGAGGAGGAGAACCCTGATGTGAAACCTGAGGAGGAGAAAGATTTTGAAGAATAAGATAATCTAGAGAAGGATCTTGAGTACGACTCGGATGAGGACTGAGATCCCAGCTTGTTTTGTGTGAACCTTGTGTTCTTGTAGATAGGCATGAAATTAGACCTTTGTGAATAGTATGTAAATATACTATGGGTTGTGATGATGTATAAAAGTGTGGTTGTGAATTTCAGTATGAAAAATATGGCACGCTTTTCTATCCCATTGTTTTATTGTCTGGGAATTTATTGTCATGCCCTAAACCTCAAGCGCGTCAACATCCCGCCATGGTCATTCAAATGCGACGTTCCTAGGTTAAGTCACCGACCCAATCAGTTCTTTAATGCACATGCTGAAGCATATTATAAAACCCATGATAATAAAATATGGGATAGAAAAACAGGAAGCAATTTCACAATAATACACTTTCATAAATCAACAGAATTACAAACGAAGGCTTACAGCCAAAAGTCTACAAAAGACCGGCTCTTAAAAAGGAACTGTCCTATGACCTACAAGTAGGACACGTTCTCCAATCCTCCTGACTTCACCTCTACAACTCCTCAAGGCCAACCAAAGTGATTTGGTTGCTCTGTCCACAAGGGACTTGAAAATATTGGCCCATAACGGGGTGAGACATTGTCTCAGCAAGTTCAACCCCCTAAACTCCTATTAGAAATAAAATACACCTAAGGATGATCTAGCCACACCACATAGAGGACTTACCCTGCCTTAGTTCCTTCCTACAGGTTAGCTTAATTCATATCACTCAATCACATGTTCATATCACCCAACCACATACAGTAATACGAACTTAAACAATCAGAACACATTTGCTTTCATATAACCGACAACCACGGGGGTCATGATTATAAGACTAAATCATTATGACATGTTCCATTCCATGCCACACAATTCCGTCCCATAATCCGACACCTCAACAACACTCAACATGCATTGCAATTGTTATTTACTGCCACACAAGGGCATAGCCTACTCACGGTTTGACTATCTACTTACATTAATGCCAGGCATCACCTCCTCCCATGGAGCGCAGTTTCGTCATTACATCGACGGCATTCCCGAAGGAGCATGGGTCTAGTTGACCTAGCCTCTACTGCGACCCGAGCTTCGTCACTATGTTGAAGGCGTTTCTAAAGGAATAAAGGTCCAGTTGGTCTAGCCACTACTGTGACCGAGTCTTTCAACCAACATACGATAATTCAATACTAACCCCAAGATACTTTGCATTTCACTCAAATACTCCAATTACAATATTAATCCTTAAAAATCCAATTTCGGTGCCAAACCCGAAACTTGGGATTTTCTGAATAAAATCCATATTTTTCACAATCAACACTCAATTTGTATTATCCACTCATCAAATTTAAATTCTAAATATACAGTAGCGATCATCATGAAATTATGAGCAATTGAGGTCGAAATAATTTTTCGAAATTTTTTTAATAATATTTTAATAATTTTCGGAATATAGTATATTATTAAATAATCCAATAATTTGGAAACATTTATTTAAATCAGAAATAAATTCCTTTAAGTCACATCAAGGCTTATATTAAAATAAACATTCACTTAGCCTTAAATCAAACACACTTTAAGTTAATTAAGCACCCTAATATAATCTACACTTAAATAAATTAAACTAACCACCTAATAACACTTAACATAAACTAAACTTCCCTAAGCATAATTAACCATATAATCAAGATTTAGTGAGCTAAACTCATCGGATTAGCGAGCCGAGCGGTTCCAAACGACGGGAACGCAACGGGGATCGATTTTCCTCAAGGCGGGCCAAGTGATCGAGGTCAAGAAGCCGGGAAAAACGGGTCAAAACTGAGCTGAAATACCCATTTTTGCTTGCTACTGGTTGAGGCTGAGAAGGGGCGGATCCGGTGCCGATTGAGGTGGAGGAGGACCGACGGGAGCTTGGGCAGCTTGCACGGACCTCCGGTGAGCAGGACGGCAGCTCGCGATGGCTCGGCGATGGTGAGCAACTGTTGGCAACAATGGACGACGGTGCTAGAGGCTTGGGGTCGCACGGGGCAGTGGCGAAGCGGCGAGCTGGTGTGTGGGGTGACGCACGTGAATGGATGGCGATGGAGATGGACTCTAGCAACGTGCGGGTGAGGGGCTGCTCAGCTAGCTTCCAGTCGGCTCAGTGGTTGACGAACGGCGAGGTAGACAACTAGAGAATGCAAAACAATGGCGGAGCAAAGGCTGGACTCGCGACTGCACACGGCTAGGTGCGACGGGCGAAGGAGCGCCATTGGTGGCGAGCGAGCGGGCGGCAAAGTGGCAAATGAAGGGGGATGTCGGGCTTGCTAGAACTAGTTGGATCCTCCTTCTCTCTCCTCTTTTCTCTTTCCAAGAAGTTAGAGGTTGAAGATGATGTTGATGGGTGCTTTTTGAGGGCCAATCTATACCATCCACTTGTCAAGATCTCCTTCAATTTGGCCCAACCACCATGACATCACATGATGTCATACTTCACTATCTCCAATCTCCCATAACCTTATTCCAATGGTTGCAATTTCCTTTTCCGCCGTGGCATGACATCTTGTACATTAAATTCTTTAATTCCATTCAATTCTCTTTCAATTGAGTCCAATTAAAGTTCGTAAATTAATCCAATGTTCCTAATAAGATTTGTGACATAACATGACTTCTAATTTCTGAATTCAATTTCAATTTCACCGTTAATTTCAATTCGGCGCGAATTTAACGCATCCTAATCCACTGGGTAGTTTTTAAGAATTTTCGTGGATTTGACCTGTGGTTGATTATTTTCAAGCCACAAGGTACATCTTCGACATATTTGCGACTCTCGGTTGTCATAGAAATCTCAAGGTTTCAAATACAGACACATGGTACCAAAACGACAGAAGTATCGGTTTAGTACCGATCGATAATAATTGTGCAATTAGGTGGAATCACCAACACTTAATCACATACCTTTGTCAAGTTGACCTATCTCCAATTTCTAATCGATCTTCCTGTGTCGTAATGATCTCTTGCAGATTTGCACGGTCGAGCAGTCGTTTCCTAGTCAAATTCTAAAGTCTAATGCGTTAGAATCCTTTAACGGCTTCACCTGATAAATTAATTATCCCATGAGTGATTAGTTCAGGGAAAAGAACCATAAGCGTGTTGATGAAATGGCCAACTATTTCGATCAAAATCAAAACCTGAAATTCAGGATATCACATTTATAATTGCTTCCGCATGTGCTTATTTAAAATGAAAAGGTCGATGATACATAGTCCTGGGATATCGTACTTAAAATCGACCAAGCTTAAGGATGGGTGCATCCTCGAGGATCAGGGCGTAACATCCCCTTTTTGTGGTATCAGAGTGAAGTTTAGAGATTGTAGTGATAAGGAGTGATGACCATGGGATAGTTGGTAGGAAATGCCTTTAAATTCATGCTTGGTGCATGTTTATGGTAGCTGAGTACTAGAATTGCTTGTTATTTATGTCACTCTGTTTCTAATTCATCGTGGAATTGGAAGCAGGTGTTAGTTTGTAAAGCTAAGCCATGAGTGACCAAGAGCCGAGAACTCCTGCAAAGAGGACTAGTAGGGCCGTAGTTGGGGGTAGAGCATCGACCCGAGTCGGGACCCGAGGTGGACGTAGTCGAGCGCCAGCTGTGGCACCCCTCGATGGCCCCCGATCCATTGGGGTCGCCACAGTTCGCTTACCTTTCTCTTACTTGACTTGAAGGTCTATCAATCTTGGGGGTTTATATCTTTTAGGTTAGGTCCTGTGCAATTTATGGCGGAAGCGTATCCAACAACTCCCTTCCCTATATTCAGAAAACAGTACACACCAACTAAACATTTATAGGTAAGTTAAAGCCGTACACTTTTATTTACATAACTTGATGGACATCATTAGTCGGTACATCAAAATGCCAAGGCTTTCTATACTCGGCTATATTTCAAAAGATGACCAACATCTCTTCCAACAGTCATATACTTAAAGTCCATCGATCAGTGTTGACGTCCAAAAGTTCCTTCCTCTGTTGTCCTCTTCCTCGCGGCCATATCCAACCACTCGGTCCATTTGCTGGTGGCGGTGGCAGCAGAGGTATCTTGTCTAGTCTAAAATGTTAGTCCCCAAACAGGGTGAGTACAACCACTCAGCAGTAAAAGATTCATCAAGCTATATCAAGCATTACTATTAATATCCAGATTCAAGTATGGTAGACAAAATAGGCAATCCATGAATGAGTATGCATCCAAACCATATAACTCTTCGATGCAATGACCAGTGCATTTCCAACCAATAAGATGCATTGTGTCCAGCTACACAAGTTCCGATCATGGGGCGAAACTGTAATGACACGTCCCATTTCATGCCATACAATTTAGTCCCATAACCAGACCACACTCACACTTAATATAATCGTCCATTTTATCATTCAAAAAGTTTCATCCCCTAGAGGACCAATGTTTGCATCCTTCTAGGATTCCGCACCCAACCTGGTGTCGCGGAAGCCTCAGGGCATGTATTCAAAATACAATCGGGCATCCAAAGGGCATCGACTCATTCGAACCTCTAGGCATCTCACACCCGACCTGGCATCACGAGGAATCACTGGGGACCATAGGCATGGTTACCCCTAACCTTCGGGCATGCATCATAATACAACCCCTCACCTTCTGGGCATGTATCATAATACAACCGAACATCCCGACACTCCCGGGGAAAACCTCTAGGCATGTATTCATAATACAACCAAGCATTCAAAGGGCATCGACTCATTCGAATCTCTGGGCATCCCGACTCCCGAGGCATCGTTGACCCGAGGGTCCAATGGCAACAATTAACATCTTAATTTCCAAATAACACTTTTCAATGCAAATGACAAAATGTCTCTTGAGTCTCATCACATCTCAAAATTGCATGATATGCCAATTCCAGTATCTTCATATCACATAACACCCACAATATCACATTTGATAAAGCAATTCATTGGTTTTTGAAAATATAACAAATTTTCGGGTAAAACAGAATGCACCTCTTTAGTAAAAATTCTTGGAAAATTAGTAAAAAATCTCAATAAATTCTGAAAATTTAACATGATGTAAAAAAGATCCAGAGGAAGATATTTCATGAAGAACACTATGTCAATAAAGTTTTACATCAATCACATAGGTCCATACATCACAACAAAAAGAAATCCCAGCACCACTTTTACACAGTTTCGGAAATAATTTCGATTAAGTCCTTAAATGAACTTAAAAATTCTGAGGTTTTGATATGTTATATCTGTGAGACCTAGAGGTAAAAGTCTTGTAAAGAAATCGAAGTCCAATTCCTTCCGGATTAAAAACTATAATTTTTATAACTCTCCCTAACTGTCGGTTCACTGTCCAGATTCATCCTTTTCAGAGAAAATCGTTTTCCCCGACCAATACTTGTCCGTTTATTCTAAAATTTAATAATGTTACTCCTACAGATATGCTCTTCAACTTTCATTAAGAAATAAAAGTCAAATTGTGGCTAGAAAATTATAGAAAAATCAAAAATTCACCGAGGGTCACACTGTCCTTCACAAAACAGTCCATTAACCTAACAAGAGTTTTTCCTACTCCTTGAATTTCAACCTCCAACATCCACAATCAAATATATACGAGTGTATCACACTATAACACAGCCTTATCACTTCCAAAAATCCTCCATAGTCAGATCTTTAAACTCTTGTTCCATCTCAAAATTCGAAATCCACAATGCATGCTCTGTTTTTGCTCGGTTTCTTAGTCCAGCTTCATCTCCTTCATCACAAATCGACATGCAACTCCAAATTCCACATTTTCTCACATCTACCAATTCTTAGCTAGATAAAAGAGCAAGCAAAACATAGTTTGAAGAACTTTTACTTACCTTAAACCTTTCTACTTGATTGCTGGCCAAAAACAGGGGTTTGGGGGTCTCGGGCTTGGCTCAATCGGCGGCGAAGATGGGCGGCGACAACGGCAGCACGCACGAGCACGGCTGAGGATGGTCCTTCTCCTCTTTCCTCGCTGCTCGCACTTGCGCTCACCACTTTCTCTCTCCCTCTTTCTCTCTTACCCGCTCGCTCTACCTCTCTCTCTCAGTTTTTCTGTTTGGTTAGTCTCTTTCCTTGCTCACATCTACGAGCACATTAGTCTCTGATTTTGTTAAAAATTAGTCAACTAAAGGGGGTTTTCGGTGGCTGCAGGAGGAACGGACAGCTCATCTACTCGTGTCCATGCGTGAGAGCCCCACTTGACTTGCTGCCACCTTGCTTCTCCATGCAAGATACGTGTCCGGTTCCTTGCTCCTGCGCTCAGTGTGCTGGCCAACCCATCCCCATGCAGCGAACGTGACTCTTCTTTTCGGTCAACTTCTCCATTTAGTTGACCCAGATGCTGCTGCCGCACGCCACTTCGCATGCTACATGCGAACGTGGCCTTTGCTGGCCGCTCGAAGCAACTCACGGTTGCTTCCTTCGGTCAACAATTCTCCATTTGTTGACCATCGTGGACGTGGGCTGCATGGCCGAATTTCCTTCATTCGGCTCATTAAAAATCAGTGTATTAAAGTCCAAATCCTCTTTTTATTTCACATACACTCAAGTGGCATAGTTGTGTAATGTCATCGGAACAAATATGCACTGGTCAGCAAGGTCTAATGTGGTGTCGACGACGAAGTTCGATACTAATTTTGTCAATCCACGATGTGTCGTTATTTTGCTAAGGTCGGCAAAACTACGGTTGAGGTTGGTCTCACCAATGATCTTAAATAAAAGGGATTTCCGACAAAGCTATAATTTATTCGACGACCGGGCCAATACTAAGCGTGACATATCGGTCCAACGATGAAAATAAAACGGTGTCCGTAAATGATACCGATGACATAATCCGACGATACTTCCGTCGGCCAGTCACGGACCGTCGAATATCCGAGGGCCATCAAAATTTTCGGATGCCACACTAGCACAGGCTAGCGTGAGTGGAGTGAATCCACCTGCTGTAGATGTAAGGGTAGCAGCCCCTAATGATCTCAGGTTTGACGGGATCATGCATGTTTTGGAAGCGATGGGTACAAGGATAGATCAGTAAGCCGTTACAGTTGAAGCCGCCGCTCAGGCCGCCACTACTGCCGTCGCTGCTCAGGCCGCCCCTGCGGCCACACCTATCGTTGCTCCCGCCGCAGCAAATGTTGAAGGTCCACCGGGGATTGCGGTCGCTGAAAGACCAATCCATAAGTTGGTGGAGCACTTCCTGTAGCTCAGTCTGCCAAGATTTAGGGGTACTGGAGACCCTGAGGTTGCTTCGCAATGGGTACAAGACTTAGAGAAAGCATTTGCACTTTTGATGTGCAATGAAGAGGAGAATGTGGTATTAGTTGTATACCAACTTCAGGATAATGCCAACATTTGGTGGAAAGCCACCAAGGACGCCGTGTTTCCAGAAGGAGTGCCCAGGGTGTGGGACACTTTCCTTAGGGCCTTCAATGATCAATATTTCTCGAGTGCTGCCTGGGAACAGAAGATGGAGGAGTTTTAGTGCCTTCATCAAGGAATGATGATAGTCGATCAGTATAAGGTTAAGTAAGCTGAACTTTCTCAATATGTCCCAAGATTGATTGAGGACCCCAAGGAGAAAGCTCGAAGATTTAGAAATGGTCTTCATACTGAGTTGAAGCAACCCTTACTACCATTGGATTTGATAGATTATCATGAAGTCTATCCTCGAGCTCAGATGATAGAGAGAGGTATAATGAAGCAGTCGGCCTCAACTAGATCGAGGTCCAATTTTCATCGAGAAAATATTCATCAGGGAAAGAGGCCTATGCTCGGAGGCAAATCCCATGCTTCACCTTTCAAGAAAAGTGGATTTAGTAGGCTGACATCCAGTAGTGTTGGTGCATGTTGCTTGTGTGGAAGGCGACATGGGTTAGCTCTATGCCCAGCTAGGACAAGAGCATGTTTCGAGTGTGGCCAATAGGGTCACATCGCAAGGAATTGTCCGAGAAAGCAAAGAAGGCAACCTCAGTTGCTACCACCACCACCAATGAGACAGATAAGAGGGTATGTCCCTCAGAATGCACCATCGGGAGGACAGCTGAGACCTCTAACTCAGGGCACGATTTATGTAATCACAAAGGGTCAGGCAGAAGTTGTACCTAACGTGATCACAGGTATGGTTTCGCTCAACGACCAACCTACATATGCTTTGTTTGATTTGGAAGCAACTCATTCATTCATTACCGAGCAATATGCTAGGGTTGAGTCATGTGTTATTGGAGTCGGCAATCTACATATCTACACCCTTGAAAGATAAAGTTATTGCTGCTTTGGGATGTTCGGGGTGCAAGTTAGCGATTGGTGAGCGAGTGGGAGAAATAGACTTGTTAGTCCTAGCCATGTATGACTTTGATTTGATAATTGGCATGGACTAGCTCACTAAGTAACGAGCTAAGATGGACTGTTATTGCAAAGCGATTCGGTTTGACCCGTTAGGGGGTAAAGGCTTCAACCTGCTTTCTACGAAATTAATTGAACATTTCATTGATGCATCTATAAGGCTATTCTCAGAGCCAATCACTCTCGAGATAACTAGATTAGTTGGAGAAGCTATTAGGGACTTTAAAACAAATAGACTTGAGAATTTGATCAGGAATCGGCTTCTCGACCGTGTTTATCTTTAGAGGCCGTTACGGCACAGTTAAAAATCGATTTGAGATCTAAGATATATCCGTTCGACTGAAATGTGTGGCCGATCGTGGGTGACTCCACTAAATTGGAAAATTCTCGTCGATCGATACTAATATGATTTTACTGTCGTTTTGGTACCTTGTGTCCGTAATTGAATTCTCGAGATTTTCATGACAACCAAGGGTTGCCAATGTGTCGAGTGAGTTCAATGTGGCTCGAAGAAAATCGACCACGAGTCATTTGCCCTAAAAAGTTCTAAAAACTACCCAGTAGTCTAGGTCACGTTAAAAACGCGCCGACTGGAAATTAACCGCGAATTCAATTTCAATTTCGGAAATTGAAATTTCTGTTATGTCATAATAAATTATAGGAGTATCGAATCAGTCTTAGAAGATTTTTCTGACACCCGACACTTTTTGGAAAAAAAATCGTCGCCGGGTTGTTTTTGTGCGGAAAATGCCGAAGATGGTTTTTGATGGCAAAATTGAGATGCAAGATGGATTCTTGAGTGAGGAAAAATGCAGAGATGATCAATCGGTGATCAATTGAATTGATTGAGGTCATTTGGGATTAATACAAGAGAGAATTTAAGTCCAATTGAAGCCAATTATTATGAAATTCGTGTGCCCCCATTCCTTATGGTCTTTGAACCATTTCAAGAGGTTGCGAGAAGTGCAAGTGTGGTTCAATGCGAGCCAAGGATATATGCTTGGCCAAGAATGAAAGCTTGAAGACCAAGTTTGGAAAATAAGGCCATATGGACCCCATCCCTCCTCATCTCTCTCTCTCTCTCTCTCTCTCTCTCTCACTCATCTTCTCCCTTAAGCTACCGTGGACCATTTCTCCTCCATCCTGCGGATCTTTGCGACGCCTGCAGCTGAAGAATACCGAAGCAGCTCCATGCCTGTAGCTTCTTCTCTCCACGTGTCCACGACCCAACTCTTCTTGGTCAACAACAAGCTTCAAAACTTCCTTGGTGGACTACTGAGTGCAGCGCCAGCGAACACCCTTCCCCTTCCTCACCGAGTTTGGTCGGCCACTCACACATGTCCAAGCCTGCAGCCTTCTTCGGTCAACACTTCTCTTCGTTGAAGCCTTGGTTGACCGCCCGTTACCCCTCTGCCACGAATCAAGCTCACCGAAGTCTTGCCAGCACGTCTATGCATCCAAATTTGTAGCTTCTTCAGTCAAAGTACCAATGAGAGGCTCCTTCGAAGACCCCACCGCCAGCTGCTTCCTCATCCATTGATCTTCACAAAGCGAGCTCAACATCTTCGAGAATCCCAGCGCCCGCATGCCCCGACTCCAGCTACCAGCCTTGCCAAAGATGCCACGTTGAAGCCCATCTCCTTCAAGACCCATATGGGCGTCGGCCTTCTCGTGTCTCACTCTGGTCAGTCAACCGAAGCAGCTTGAAGATCCAGGGAAGCTGCTGCCGCATCTTTTCTCTGCCGCTCGTTCAGTTGATCAAATCGATTGAAGCCAACAACCCAGCAGCCCACACGTTTGCTATGTCGGCCCATTTTTACTGCAACATTCGGCCAACCTGTTCTCAGCGACAACTCAGCCCACAGTTGGTTGAAATCAGCTCAACCTATTTCCAGCAAAGCCCAAGGATCCAACAAGTTCAGCCCAACATCTTTGCTCGTTAAGCCCACAGAAATTCTTGCAGCGGGTCCAAGCCCAAAGTTTCTGTGGGCTTGCTAAGTTTTAGGCCCGGCCCGAAAGTTCGTCGTCATCGTCGTCGAAATTTTGGAATTCGGCTGCCGTCGTGTCGTTGTCGCAGTGTCCCGATCTTTGCTTTGCGCAAGTAAGTAATCTCACTAATCCTTGCCTAGTAGGCTAATTATGCTTAAGGGTTTGTTAGTGTTAATTAAGTAGGATTAGGTGGTTAGATTAGAATGGATTAGTGATTATTAGTTAATTGCATTGCATATTAGTTAGGTGGTTAGTGTACTTAGCTAGAGAACTGCCTATACTATTTATTGAATGCATCTCGGGATTTTTCCCAACCCTTATCGGGCTTCAATTAGGCATTACGAGCCTAAATTGGATTTTTAGTATTTATTTATTAATTTTCAAAATTAATTATTTGTAATTATTTATTTTTCAGAAATTAGGCAGGAATAGCCTACCACCGAAATTTCGTGCTGATTGTCGTGGTGCAGTCCATCTATTTATTTGAATTCTACATTGTGCTAAATTGAATTAATTGTGTAATTTGATGAATTATTCCTAAATTAGTTGCAATTAAATGGAAATTGAGTGATTGACTGGTAGATAGCCGATTATAATTATTTAGCGTCAATAATGCTTTGATAGGCTAAAGTAGAGAGAATTTCAAGGGTGAAATGGGAATTTTCTTGGCTAAGACTAGTCAGGTATGACTCATGGACAGGTGTGGTTCGGTGATGAGGAACATCACTGGCGAAAATAGCGCCTTAAAGAACGCACGTAAATTGTCTATAATTTCTGGCAGGCGTGGTTCAGTGATGAGAAATATCACTAGTGAAAACGACGCCTTAAAGAATGCACGTAGACTGTTTGTGACCTATGACGGGCATGGTTCAATAATGGGGAATATCACTAGCGAAAACGGTGCCTTAAAGAATGCACGTAGACTGTCTATGACCTATGACGAGCGTGGTTCGGTGATGAGGAATATCACTAGCAAAAACAGCGCTTTAAAGAATGCACATAGACTATCTATTACTTACGTCACCTTGGTGAAAACGACGTCCGAGAGCATTAATGGAGCTTTGTGACTAAGTGTACTATTTGAGGTTATACAGTGGAGATGTGAATGACCTAAAAAAGATATGACTGACATGTAATCGACTAAGTCGATTGGTCAATCATTGATTTGATTTCGTGATTTGATTGACTATTTGATGTGATATATGAAGCATTTGTATATAACCTTGAATTATAGGTTGGAACTGATGCCAATGTAAGTCTTCTGACTTGTGTTGTGCTTAGGCAACCATGTGGTGTATTGATTTCATAATCGAGTCTTAGTGGGGTAGAACTTGCTAAGACGTAGGCTCATCCCGGTTGTGGGGCAACATTTTAGGCTCGTAGATGAGTCTGAGGAGGAATCAAAAGATGACGATGAGCCAGAAAAAAATGAAGAGCTTGAAGGAAACGAGCTTAGTGAAGAAGAGTTAGAAGAGGATCAGGATGATCCTGAGTACGACCCGGATGAGGACTGAGATCCCATCCTCTTTTGTGAATCCTGTTTTAATGTGAATAGAGTGAAATTAGAAAGTCGTGAATAGTTTGTGAAATACTTTGAGTTATGCTCTGTATAAAAATATGATTGTGAATTTCAATATGAAAAATATGGCATTACTTTTCTATTCCATCGTTTTATTGTCTAAGGATTTATAACTGCTTCCGCATGTGCTATTAAAAATGAAAGGGTCGGTGATACATAGTCCTGGGATATCGCATTATAAAATCAAACAAGTAGAAG
Source organism: Eucalyptus grandis (assembly GCF_016545825.1). Taxonomy (NCBI): domain Eukaryota; kingdom Viridiplantae; phylum Streptophyta; class Magnoliopsida; order Myrtales; family Myrtaceae; genus Eucalyptus; species Eucalyptus grandis. The sequence continues at coordinate 20,430,311 of NC_052618.1, read as the reverse complement.
GATGTGTGCATGCTTGAGGATTAGAGCGTGATAGTGGATATGATAGTTGTGGAACTGAAAGTGGAGGACATTTCAGTGGTATAGAGTTTCTAGATGTATTTCCAAAAGAACTGCCATGTCTTCCTCTAGAAAGAAAAATAAAGTTCGTGATTGAGCTAGCTCTAGGGACAGAGCCGATCTCAAAGGCACCTTATCGGATGGCGTTATCTGAGTTGAAAGAACTGAAGGTGCAGATGCAAGAGTTGTTGGATAAATGATTTATTCGTCCCAGTGCATCACCTTGGGAAGCACCAATTCTGTTTGTAAAGAAGAAAGATGGTTTGTTGCGTTTGTGCATTAACTATCAACAACTCAATCCGGTAACGATCAAGAACAAGTACCCACTTCCACGGATCGATGATTTGTTCGATCAATTACAAAGAGCGTCAATATTCTCGATGATTGATTTGAGGACGGGATATCATCAGCTGAGGATTAGGAATGAGGATATTCCTAAGTTAGCATTTTGTACTCGGTATGGTCATTATGAGTTTACAGTGATGCCATTCGAGTTGACGAATGCTCTAGATGCCTCCATGGATTTGATGAACATAATGTTTAAGGAATATCTAGATCAGTTCGTGATCGTGTTCATTGATGATATCTCGATCTATTCGAGAATTGATGAAGAGCACAAGAATCATTTGAGATTAGTGCTCTATACTTTAAGGATGCATCAGTTGTATGCTAAGTTTAGCAAATGCGAGTTTTGGTTGACTCGTGTTGCTTTCTTAAGTCATGTGATTTACGGAAAATTAATCAGCCAAAAGGAAAGGATGATGACAAAGAATGGTCACACATTTTTAGGCTAGGATGGGAGTGGCTGCAAATGTTGGTGATGATGGGCGAGTCTATTCAGATCAAAGGACCACAAGAAGGTTTATTCAAAACGATGAAGAAAGGGGTTATGAACCTAGAAGCGTTGATGTTGATTTTCTTGATTACCTGTCTATAATATACATCATCTCGTGCAAAGTAAATCTGAGGGAAAACTTGCACTTCTTCAATTAGAGCGTTTTTGTTATGAGACAACAATTGCTTATCCAGAACTCACAGCCTATTTCCATTTGAATCTATCTTTTTTAGATGCGAATAGATTCTCTTTTACCGTTAAGGATAAGGAATTTTTGGTCGATGTGGATATTTTGGTTGACTTGATTGGGGTGGAAAGAGCATGTTTCCAACCAATCAGTGTGTCCATTCCTCACGCTACACTAGAATTGGTAAAAGACAGGTTTGTTAAAGACAAGATCTCCTACACTAGAATGAATGCCTCCAATATATTGCTGCATAAAATCGTGATCAGCGCATCCGTCTAAAATCAACATCCAAGATTGATATATCTCGTTACGAAGCAAAATTGATGTATGCCATCAACATTGGCTACAAGTTCTCTCTGCCTCACACTATCCCGATGCACATGTACAAGATAATGGTGAAAGACAAGGGACAACTCCCATACTCTGCTTTTATCACAAGAATCTTCAGACACTTCAACATTCATTTACCTGCTCCTTTGTGCTTGCGAAGCATTGCTCCTATGGTAATTGGATTGAAAATGGTTACCAAGATGCGTCTAAAGGAACTCAACAAGGTGTTAGAGCGAATGAAGGAGCAATCCCTTGTCAAGGCAAAACAAAGCTTTGCAGCATCAAAATGGAAAGGCAAAGAACCAATGACAGAACCTATCCAAAAAAGAAGAGCCCTTATCTTGGAAGATGAAGATGATAAGGATGACATCACTCTCTCCACCTTTGCCCTTCGAAATTTACAGAGTTATGTTAACTTTCAAGAGACATAAGGAAGAGAGACCGGGGAAGAGACGAGAGAAGAGATGAAGGAAGAAGAAGTGAAGAAGAGAAGAGAAGCGAGACGAAGAGGAAGAGGAAGAAAGAAGAGAAGAAGAGGAAGAAGAGGCTCGAGATGATTCATTTGAGCCTACATTGGTTGTATCCTTGTCGAGTGATTCAAAAAAGACAAGGAGTGAAACTATTGAAGAGAAAGACAAAGAAAAACATCACTTTGGTGCTAAAGCTGAAGCTGAAAAGGAAGAAGAAATCACTTCTCCACCTAAAGGCACACAAACAAGGGGAGCTGCTGAAAAACAAGGTATTTCTTCACCTATTATAACTAGTGATGTTAGTCGATTTGCAGCAAATCCAAAGGACGTGTATGCCTCTCATCATCTAGAACCAGACCTTAAGGCATTCACTGCTAGTCTTAGTAGATGAACTACTGAAGAACCCTACAATCTCAAGACTTTAGGAACAAATTTGGCTGGACCCAGTTCTGCACCAGAACAATCAGCAGAATTTTCAAGATTACTGGATATTATGTTGGATTTAAGGAGACAGCAATATGGTTTGGAGTATGAGATAAAGGATCTCAAAAAGGCTTTCTTAACTACTTCATTTTCGTTGCAAGAACAGTTACTCGTCTGAAGAATCAAGTGCAAGATACTTTGTAAAGGGTGAAGAGTTATAGCAACTGAAGGAGGCTTTTGAAAAGCTTGAGAAGACAGTGAGTTCTATGGGGGAATTCTAGCTTGTTCGCTTGCCCAAACAGTCATGATTTTCACACCACTCTTTTTACTCAACTATTTTTGCTTATTCTCCACTTTTTGCTGTTGATAAAAAGGAGGAGAGTGTGCTGATTTGACTTTATCTTTTGTTTATCTTTTGATGATCTTTTTAGACTTTGGTATTTTTGTTTAGTTGTGGACTTTTGACTTTGGATCTTGATTGCTATCATGATTTGAATCTTTGATGCTTGCAATAACTTAGCCTGAGATACTGATTGTGGATGGATAGTTATCTTGTAGGCTTAACATGTTTTCTGTGGTTGCAAAATTGATACTATCCAAGTCCTAATCAACTTATTTTTATAAGTTATCATGTATTGCTTAAGTGTTGTTTTGCAAGACAAAAAGTTTTCAAATCTGCAGGAAAGTTTTGTCACCATAAAAAATGGGGAGATTGTTGGAGAAAACTTCTTTATTGTTTTGAAGTTGACAAAACGTTTTTATTAGTCTAGTCTGAAGACTTCTAAACTCAAGTGTTAAGGTCTAAAGAACTCCAGACTATGTTGTCAAAGTCTGAAGACCGCCAGACTCAAGACTTAAAGTCTACCCTCACTGACAGTTTCCAAACGAAGAAAGAAGACTTATCCAGATGACGGATTATCTTCAAGAATTTGATTCGTATGGTTTTGGAAGACCTTTTTGGCTGGATACATCTTCAGTAAGATTGATTATTCTTATTGGAATCTACTTTGATTTGAAGATCTTTTGAAAGCGAGCAAACTTAGATGGTTCTACTTATGGAAACCAAAGATCCTGATTGTATGGGCGAACAGGATTGACAGGCTTTCATCACTCATCTTTCAACGACTCGAGATCACCTTAATTGATTCTGTCCAACGGGTAGATTGGAAGAATTCTTTTGGAAAGTGCCAACGGTTGTGAAGGCATTAAGGAGTATTTAAGGCGAACTCTTCAGTTGTTCGAAACAGTGCATGAAAGAAGAATTTCAAAGTACGAATCTCTTAGTTCCTTGTTCTTTCAATTCATCAAGCTCAAATTGTATACAAAGAGAGAAGCACATAGGGTGTGTTTGGGAACTGCTTTTGAATGGGCTTTGGGGGCCTAAAGGCCTTTGGGCCAAAATGGAGGTGTTTGGGAACTACTTTGCAAGGGGCTTTGGGGGGATGCTAGCATTTGCAAGGCTAAAAGCCCAAGGCATGTCCTAGGCTGCCTTGGGCTTTCAGCATACTCAAAATGCCTCAGGTATTGTTCATCTTCCTTCTCCGGCCACGTCGCCGATTAGAGAGCTCACTTAGACGAGGTCATGACTGAGGTCGGCAAGGTCGTGGCGACCGTCACCGGCTAGTTGCGGCAACCATCACCAGCCAGTCGCGCGACCCCGGTGAGTCACAGCAACTGCCCGCGAGTCCCAGAGACCGCCCGCGAGTAGCGTCGCCACGACCCTAGGCACGACACAAATCTAGGTCATGCTGGTCGCCGCGAGTGCAGGTTGCCGAAGATCACACGACCTCGCGGCGACCGATGCGATCTAGATATGGTCGCTGCGAGTCACGCGACCTCCGACGACCGAGATCTAGGTCACGTCGGTTGCCGTGAAGTCACGCGACCTCCCGCAACCCAAATGCAGGGCGCGCCGATCGCCTCGAGTTCACACAACCTTCAACGGACCCAAATCTGGTTGGCCAACCTCCGTGAAGGGCGGCAGGGTCCCCTACCTCGGCTGGTGGCCGGTACCGCAAGGCCATCGGCGGCCACCTGCCTCACCAGCGGCCACTTGTCCTCACCAGTCATTTTTTTTTTCTTTTGATAATTTCTTTTTTATCATCAAAGCCCTTTTTGAACCCCCAAACACCATTTTGCCCAAAGGTACTTCAAATGTGCTTTCAAAGTATAATTTACCAAACACAGTTTGTATTTTATAAAATATCTTCAACTTAAAGGTTTTTGCATTTTTCAAAAGACTTTCCCCAAAAGTCTTCCCAAACGCACCTATAGTGAGACTTTGTGAAGAGACTAACTAAGACTCTCCACTGAGGAAGTCTAAGATCACAAGCTGTATAATCTCTTTTGATTTATAGTGGAATTCAGTCAGTGGGTTGTCAGCGTGGGAGAGTAGACGTAGGTTTGGATTAAGCCGAACCACTATAAATCTTGTGTTCCAATTCTCTTTCCTTAACTCCTTATCTCATTGCTTTATATAATTGTTTTTATAGAATCATTCAAAGTCGTTTACATCCTTAGCCAATCTTTTAAAAGGCAATTTATTTTATTAAGTCTTGCGAATAAATTTTTATTTACACCTATTCACCCCCCTCTAGGTGTGCGTACTAGCCCTTTCACAAGCAACCCCTTGGCCAGCGATCATCAGCCTTTGTTCGTTTCTATGGAGAAGATGAACAATACATGTCAATAGTAATGGGACTTGCATTCTAAAGATGTAACTTCCCAAAAGATTTTAGGAGTTGCTTTAAGCTAAATGCTCTTAGAGCCATTTGGAGATGCAATTGTATCTTGCCAAAGTCCTCCAAAAAATCGAACCAAATATGTTTGTATTCGACCAAACCCCCTTAGAGTCCAAAAGCTCCTTCCAAATGCTGAATCAAACAGGACCTAACACTAGCTACCCCTTTGAATATTTTTATAAAATCTAACACTTCAAATGGATTTTTGGATTGAGCCATAGTTACTTCATGTTGCTCGCGATTTGCCTTACCGTGTTTTAAGATCCAAGTTGACACCCCCATGTGGCCGGGAAGTGTGGTGAGCCCATTCTACTCAATAAAAATGTGGTTGGGCCTTTTGCATGTGATCTTGAACTAATTCATGGAGGAAAAAAGGGCGAGTCAATTTTCGTGGAGGACAAAGACTACTCGCGCCCTAGCCACTATATTTTTAAAAATTGGACCGAGAGAAGGTCTTTGAAAATGCTCCATCTGAATCTTTTTATAACCCTAATATCCCAAGATGCTAAATTCTCGGTGATAGTGATAGCTTGAAAGCCTCCAAAAGTATAGCACCTATGGACCTCTTGTAAGGTTTGGACTTGAGCAAGTTCTTAAAATGCTCCATTTAAACCTCCTGTGAATCTCGACATCTCTAAGCATTAAACCTTTAGGCTGCGTTTGGTAGTCAGGATAAAATTCATGATAGGATATGATTTATCTTATCCTACGTTTGGTGCTTGTTCAGAATAAAATAAAGTCGAATATAAGGGAATATAAGCCGGATAAAATTATCCCATGGGAGAAGTAGGATAAAGGCGGATATGGTTTCTAATATTTAGAATAGGAAAATTATTTTCTCGAATAACAAACTTATTAATTAACAAAATAAAATTACATTTCAATATAAAAAATATCTGAATTCTAATTTAAGAAATTAAAAATTAAAAATTAAAAATTATATTTTTATTTAATCTTATTTTAATTTATATATTGAACTTTAATTCTCTATTATAATAAACATTCATTCTATAAATTATACATTTATATTTATTATATATATTTGAGGTATTTTTGTATTTTTAAGTATGTTAGTACAATTTACTATTTGATAAAATTTTATTAAAGAATGATGAAAGGAAAAATAAATAAAAAGAAAATAATTTAAAAAAGAGGAAAAATAAAATAAAAATAAATTAAGGAATAGTATCACGAGAAATTTTTACCATCTTTGTTTATGAACTTTTAGGTTTATTTACAATGATATGTCATTTATATTTTAAAAAAAAAATACACATGGTAGGATGTGAATATATCCGACTTTATCTCTTTTATTTACTAAAGCATGGATAAGATATAGAAAAATCTCGGGATTTCATAACCTATCCTATTCAGTCATATCCTGACCCTATATCCATGATTGAATCCTCAAGATTTTCATGATAACCAAGAATCGCCAATGTGTCAAGTGGGTTCATTGTAATTCAAAGAAAATCGACCGTGGGTCATTTGCTCTAAAAAGTTCCGAAAACTACCCGATAGTCAATGTCACGCTGAAAACGCACCGAATGAAAATTAATCATCAATTCAAGTCCGATTTCAGAAATTGAAGATTCTGTCATGTCACAATAAATTCTAGAACCCATGACTCAGCCTAAGAAGATTTTTTTGACAACCGAGACTTTTTGAGAAAAAATCATCGTCGGGCCGTTTTTGTGCAAAAAAAAGCCGAGGGTTGTTTTTTACGGCAAAATTGAAAAGAAAATGGATGTATGGGTGAGGAAAAATGCTATGGTGATCAAGGAGGCATGGATTTATTTTATTGAGGCCATTTGAGGTTGAATCGGGAGAGAATTGTATCCAATTGAAGCCATCCTCTCCCAATTTCGTAACTCCCCCTTCCCCCATAACATTTTGGACCAATTGATATATTGTGGGGAGTGCTTGGGTGGTTCAATGGAGGCCAAGGGATAATTCTTGGCCTAGGATCATTGTGGGAGATATTTGTTGTGGAAAATATCAAGCCAAGGGCCCCTCCTTTCTCCTCACTCTTATCCTCTCCCCCTCTCTCTCCTACCTCCTCTCCCTCCTCCATTTTCGCGACCAGCAAGTAGCAAGGAGAACAAGAGTAGCAGCCGTCCATACCAAGCCGCCCGTCGCTGCGTCAATGTTGCTCTCGCCCCTCGCGTGCACACCAACCTAGCCGAGCACCGCCGTCCCCTTGGCCGTCTCTCTCTCTCTCGCCCAGTTGCTATCCAGCTACTGTTTCTGGTTTGTGGAAGCTTGACCAGAGCTAGTTTTCTTCGTTTCTTCACTGGTAAAGTTCCGTCAAGGCCCGGGTTGGTATATTTCTTCATTCCCGAGCAAGTTCTGCCGTAACCGAGTAGTTTTTTTTTCTCTATTTTCCAGCCTAGAGCAGCAAGTTTCAATGTGGGTTTCCAGCTAGGTTCTAGGCCTGTTTTGGAGTGTTTTGGGCCTCGGTTCTTAGGCCTACTTTGGAGAAAAGCGTTCCCCGCGCCGTCCCTATCGGATTGATCCGATTGGCCCATTATTCCGGTGAGTTTAGCTCACTAATCATTGCTTAGTTTTCTAATGATGTGTAAAGGTTTATTAGTGTTAATTAAGTAGGATTACACGACTATATTAGAGTATATTAGTGATTATTAATTAATTGTAATGCATGTTAGGCAATTAGCTCGTGTAATTAGTGAGTAGACATGTACTACTATTTATTGAATGCATCTTGGGATTTTTCCCAACCTGTCTCAGGCTTCAATTAGGCATTACGGTCTTAAATTAGATTTATTGTATTTAATTATTAATTTTCGAAATTAATTAAATAATTAATTATTTTTTGGAAATTAGGCTGGGATAACCAACGACCGAAATTTTATGCTGATCGTCATGGTGCAGTCTGTTTATTTATTTGAGCTCTACGTTGTGTGAAATTGAATTAATTGTGCAATTTGTGAATTTAATCCTTTATTGATTGAAATTGATTAATTGATTGGGAGATGGCTGACTATAATTATTTAGTGCCAATAATGCTTTGATGGACTAAAGTAGAGAGAATCGCGAGAGGGAAATGGAAATACTTGGGGCTGAGACCAATCCGGTAAGATGTTATAGGCGTACGTGGTTCGGTGATTGGGACATCACTGGCAAAAATGATGCCTTAAAGAATGCACGTAGCTTTCTATTACATACATCTTTGTAGACATACGTGGTTCGGTGATAAGGATATCACTGGCAAAAACGGCGCCTTAAAGAACACACATAGCTGTCTACTTCATACATCATTATGAGCATACGTGGTTCGGTGATGAGGATATCACTGGCGAAAACAGTGCCTTAAAGAACGCACGTACCTATCTATAATATACATCATGTCAGCGAAAACAATGCTAGAGAGAAAGAATATACGTGATTTGTGGACATACATGGTTCGGTGATTGGGACATCACTAGCGAAAACGACGCCTTAAAGAACGCACGTAACTGTCTATGGCTTACATCGCTTTGGCGAAAATGATGCCCAAGAGCATTGATGTAGCTCTATGACCAGGTGTACTATTGGAGGTTTTATAGTGTGGAGTGAAATGACCTAGAAATGGTCCGACTAACATGTAATCGACTAAGTCAATTGATCAATGATTTGATCCAATTGTCGTAAATTGATTGATTGTTTGATGTGATATACAAGACATCTGTGTATAACCTTGAATTGTAGGTTGGGACTAATGCCAAGGTAAGTTCTCTGACTCTTATGTGCATAAGCAGCCTGGATAGCGTATTGGTTTACTAATTGAGTCTTAGGGGGTAAAACTCGTTGAGACGTAGTCTTAATGGTTATTGTATAACAAATTCAGGACCTTGATGAGGAGCCTGGGGAGGAGGAATCTGAGGAGGAGAACCCTGATGTGAAACTTGAGGAGGAGGAAGATTTTGAAGAAGAAGATGATCCAGAGAAAGATCTTAGGTATGAACCAGATGAAGACTGAGATCCCAGCCTGTTTTGTGTGAACCTTGTGTTCTTGTAGATAGGTGTGAGATTAGACCTTTATGAATAGTATAGAAATATACTATGAGTTGTGTTGATGTATAAAAGTGTGATTGCGAATTTCAGTATGAAAAATATGGCCTGCTTTTCTATCCTATTGTTTTATTGTTTGGGGATTTTATAATTGCTTCCGCATGTGCTTATTTAAAATGAAAGGGTCGGCGATACATAATCCTGGGATATCGCACTTAAAATCGATCAAGTTTAAGGATGGGTGCGTCCCCGAGGATCAGGGCGTGACAAGTCAGGAACAAAGCAAGACTTGTAGCCAAAGGATAAATGCAAGAAGAAGGGATAGACTATGACAAAATGTATGCACCAGTAGCAATGTTAGAATCAATTAGATTATTACTTACTTTTGCTTGCTACAAAAATTTCAGATTATACCAAATGGACGTAAAAAGTGCATTCCTAAATGGATTTATCCAAGAATAAGTCTATGTGGAGCAACCACCTAGTTTTGAAGATCCAAGAAAGCCAAACTCAGTCTACAGACTGACAAATGCCCTACATGGATTAAAGTAGGCACCTCGAGCTTGGTATAAAAGGTTAAGTAAATTCCTAACTCAAAATGGTTTTGTTAAAAGGAAAGGTAGACACCACATTGTTTATTAAAAGAGAAAGCAAAGATTTTCTACTTGCTCAGATTTATGTCGATGATATTAAATTTGGTTTATCTAATGAAAATTTGTGTAAAGAGTTTTTAAGATGCATGCAAGACGAATTTGAGATGAGCATAATGGGTGAGTTAACCTTTTATCTAGGATTACAAGTTAAACAATCCAAGGAAGGAATTTTCATTCACTAAGAAAAGTATGCAAAGGATCTCATCAAGAAGTTCAGGATGGAGAATTGCAAAAAGACATAAACGCCTATATCAAGTTCTTCGAAGCTGGATAAAGATGAATAAGGAAAAATTGTAGACCAGAAGCTATACGGGAGCATAATTGGTTCACTTATTTATCTTACTATATCTGGACCTGATATTTTGTTTAGTGTTTGTATTTGTGTTAGATTCCAATCAAATCCCAAAGAATCTCATTTAGCTGCTTCAAAGCGCATTATCAAATACATTGGAATAACTCCAAAGCTAGGACTATGGTATCCAAAAAATGAGACTTTACTCTCCTTGGATATTCAGGCGTAGATTTAGCAGGTTACAGAGTCGATAGAAAAACTATTTCTAGTACTTGTCAATTACTAGGAAATATGACAGTATCTTGGTTCTCAAGGAAGCAGAGTACTGTAACTCTTTTAACAGCAGAAGCGGAGTATGTGGCTCTTGGAAGCTACTGTTCTCAAATCTTATGGATAAAACAACAGTTAAGAGACTTTAGAATTGAAGACTCATGCACAGAGATCAAATGCAATAACACTAGTGCAATCAATCTCACAAAGAATCAAATTCTTCATTCAAGGGCAAAGCATATAGAGATTCGACATCAGTTTATTAGAGATCATGTTCAGAATGGAGAAGTTATGATTTAGTTCATTAACTCAAAGAATCAATTGGCAGATATATTTACAAAGCCACCGGAGAAAAGCTTATTTAGTTCATATCTTCTATCGAGTAAAGTTTGAAAGTGTTCAGACTCATAGGTAAAGTCTGAAGGTATTCAAACTCAAAATGACTAAGAGTTACGACTATAAGTTATTTCAGTACTAGCAATTTAATTTTTGGATAGAAAATTTAAAAATGTACGATTGTTTTTTTCATCGCTACTTTCTTATTTTATTTTAGAAATTATCTTTTCATTTTTAAATTATGGCAGTTTTTCATTTTCAAAAAGGCAGTTTTACTTTTTTCTTTATGATGATCCGTATACATCGTTTCATCTGCTTTATATACTGTCGAAATTCATCTTCCCCATTTACACTCTCTCAAACCCTAGAATATAGAACTCCACCCTCACTCATTTTCTTTCTAGTTTATTTCAAAAGATTTAACCTTTTTCGAGCAAGTTCAAGGATTTCTCCCATAAAGCAATAATGTCTTCAAGAAAGTCTTCCAGAATCGCAAGCAGGCGACCACGGCACATGCCTGAGGGTCCTACGCACTTCGATTTGACTGAGGAAGATGACTCTTCTCAACAGCAACAACCAAGTTAGCAACAATATTCTCAGTAGCGTCAATCTCCTCCATCGTCTCAACCAAAAGAAGAAATAATGGAAGAAATTGAACCTGTAAGAACGCTAACACCTAAAGTTACTTTCAAGCTTTATTCTAAGTTGAAAGAATGAGGTACTGCTATATATTTGATCGATGAATATCTGAGAGAGAGAGGCTATAAGAATGAAGCTTTATTCTTGCACGATATGGAGAAGATGGGCATTGCGGAAAAAATGGTTGGCTTAAAAGACTTTTGCTAATTTTCCTAGTGACCCGCGTTTTAGCACATTTAATCAGCCAAAAGGAAAGGATGATGACAAAAGAATGGTCACACATTTTTAGGCTAGGATGGGAGTGGCTGCAAATGTTGGTGATGATGGAGCGAGTCTATTCAGATCAAAGGACACCACAAGAAGGTTTATTCAAAACTGATGAAGAAAGGGGTTATGAACCCTAGAAGCGTTGATGTTGATTTTCTTGATTCTGTGCAAGTAAATCTGAGGGAAAAGCTTGCACTTCTTCAATTAGAGCATTTTTGTTCTGAGACAACAATTGCTTATCCAGAACTCACACCTATTTCCATTTGAATCTATCTTTTTTGGATGCGAATAGATTCTCTTTTACCGTTAAGGATAAGGAATTTTTGGTCGATGTGGATATTTTGGTTGACTTGATTGGGGTGGAAAGAGCGTGTTTCCAACCAATCAGTGTGTCCATTCCTCACGCTACACTGGAATTGGTAAAAGACAGGTTTGTTAAAGACAAGATCTCCTACACTAGAATGAATGCCTCCAATATATTGCTGCATAAAATCGTGATCAACTGCATTCGTCTAAAATCAACATCCAAGATTGATATATCTCGTTCTGAAGCAAAATTGATGTATGCCATCAACATTGGCTACAAGTTCTCTCTGCCTCACACTATCCCGATGCACATGTACAAGATAATGGTGAAAGACAAGGGACAACTCCCATACTCTGCTTTTATCACAAGAATCTTCAAACACTTCAACATTCATTTACCTGCTCCTTTGTGCTTGCAAAGCACTGCTCCTATGGTAATTGGATTGAAGATGGTTACCAAGATGCGTCTAAAGGAACTCAACAAGGTGTTAGAGCGAATGAAGGAGCAATCCCTTGTCAAGGCAAAACAAAGCTTTGCAGCATCAAAATGGAAAGGCAAAGAACCAATGACAGAACCTATCCAAAAAAGAAGAGCCCTTATCTTGGAAGATGAAGGTGATGAGGATGACATCACTCTCTCCACCTTTGCCCTTCGAAATTTACAGAGTTATGTTAACTTTCAAGAGACATAAGGAAGAGAGACCAGGGAAGAGACAGAGAAGAGAGATGAAGGAAGAAGAAGTGAAGAAGAGAAGAGAGCAGACGAAGAGGAAGAGGAAGAAAGAAGAGAAGAAGAGGAAGAAGAGGCTCGAGATGATTCATTTGAGCCTACATTGGTTGTATCCTTGTCGAGTGATTCGAAAAGACAAGGAGTGAAACTATCAAGAGAAAGACAAAGAAAAACATCACTTTGGTGCTAAAGCTAAAGCTGAAAAGGAAGAAGAAATCACTTCTCCACTTAAAGGCACACAAACAGGGGGAGCTACTGAAAAACAAGGTATTTCTTCACCTATTATAACTAGTGATGTTAGTCGATTTGCAGTAAATCCAAAGGACGTGTATGCCTCTCATCATCCAGAACCAGACCTTAAGGCATTCACTGCTAGTCTTAGTAGATGAACTGCTGAAGAACCCTACAATCTCAAGACTTTAGGAACAATTTGGCTGGACCCAGTTCTTCACTAGAACAATCAGCAGAATTTTCAAGATTACTGGATATTATGTTGGATTTAAGGAGACAGCAATATGGTTTGGAGTATGAGATAAAGGATCTCAAAAAGGCTTTCTTAACTACTTCCTTTTCGTTGCAAGAACAGTTACTCGTCCTGAAGAATCAAGTGCAAGATACTGTAAAGGGTGAAGAGTTATAGCAACTAAAGGAGGCTTTTGAAAAGCTTGAGAAGACAGTGAGTTCTATGGGGGAATTCTAGCTTGTTAGCTTGCCCAAACAGTCATGATTTTCACACCACTCTTTTTACTCAACTATTTTTGCTTATTCTCCACTTTTTGCTGTTGATAAAAAGGGGGAGAGTGTGTTGATTTGACTTTATCTTTTGTTTATCTTTTGATGATCTTTTTAGACTTTGGTATTTTTGTTTAGTTGTGGACTTTTGACTTTGGATCTTGACTGCTATCATGATTTGAATCTTTGATGCTTGCAATAACTTAGCCTGAGATACTGATTGTGGATGGATAGTTATCTTGTAGGATTAACATGTTTTCTGTGGTTGCAAAATTGATACTATCCAAGTCCTAATCAACTTATTTTTATAAGTTATCATGTATTGCTTAAGTGTTGTTTTGCAAGACAAAAGTTTTCAAATCTGCAGGAAAGTTTTGTCACCATAAAAAATGGGGAGATTGTTGGAGAAAACTTCTTTATTGTTTTGAAGTTGACAAAACGTTTCTATCAGTCGAGTCTGAAGACTTCTAAACTCAAGTGTTAAGGTCTAAAGAACTCCAGACTATGTTGTCAAAGTCTGAAGACTGCCAGACTCAAGACTTAAAGTCTACCATCACTGATAGTTTCCAAACGAAGAAAGAAGACTTATCCGGATGACGGATTATCTTCAAGAATTTGATTCGTATGGTTTTTGGAAGACCTTTTTGGCTGGATACATCTTCAGTAAGATTGATTATTCTTATTGGAATCTACTTTGATTTGAAGATCTTTTGAAAGGCAAGCAAACTTATATGGTTCTACTTATGGAAACCAAAGATCTTGATTGTATGGGCGAACAGGATTGACAGGCTTTCATCACTCATCTTTCAACGACTCGAGATCACCTTAATTGATTATGTCCAACGGGTAGATTGGAAGAATTCTTTTGGAAAGTGCCAACAGTTGTGAAGGCATTAAGGAGTATTTAAGGCAAACTCTTCAGTTGTTCAAAACAGTGCATGAAAGAAGAATTTCAAAGTCTGAATCTCTTAGTTCCTTGTTCTTTCAATTCATCAAGCTCAAATTGTATACAAAAGAGAGAAGCACATAGGGTGCGTTTGGGAACTGCTTTCGAAAAGGCTTTGGGGGGCTAAAGGCCTTTGGGTCAAAATGGATGTGTTTGGGAACTACTTTGCAAGGGGCTTTGGGGGGATGCTAGCATTTGCAAGGCTAAAATCCCAAGGCATGTCCTAAGCTACCTTGGGCTTTCAACATACTCGAAATGCCTCGGGTACTGTTCATCTTCCTTCTCTAGCCACGTCGCCGATTAGAGAGCTCACCGACGAGGTCATGACTGAGGTCGGCAAGGTCGTGGCGACCGTCACCGGCTAGTTGCGGCAACCATCACCAGCTAGTCGCGCAACCCTGGTGAGTAACAGCAATTGCCCGCGAGTCCCAGAGACTAGGGGTGTGCAACCGGACCGGGTCAACCCGGTTCCCGGTTCGCCCACCCGAAAACAGGTCGGGAACCGGTTCCGGTTGAAACCGGTCCGGAACCGGTTCCCAAAGTTCAGACTGTTGAACCGGGTCCGGGAACCGGTTCCGAGGGAATACCCACCCGGAACCGGATCGACTGACCGGTTCCTAGGAACCGGCTTTAGGCCCCAAAATTCCAAAAGACCAAAACCCTAGTCGTTTCTTTCTAGTCTTTACTCACGCCGCTCGTCGCCCGCCGCTCACCTCCGCCGATCCATCCGAGCGCCGCCGCCGACGCCGCTCCGCCGCCCACCGGTCCCGCCATCCTCGCCACCCCGGCGCCGTCGCCTCGGACACAAACGTGACGGCGTTTGATGAGTGTTCGATCTCCCCTGTTTCCACCTTGTTCAAAGATTCGAGCGGCTTTCGATCCGCCTCGAGAACCAATGTTGGCGATTCCTTGCTCTACATGAGGGTTTTGTGATGGTTTAAGCGGTTTCTTTTCCCCTCTCCTTGTACCTTTCTCCAAACTGGGATTTACTCGTAATTCTGCTTTTCCGTTCTTGAATTTCAAGTCTTGACATTTTCTGACCGTTCATCGGTATTTTTCTTTGATGTTACCTTACGCGAGTCGTCAAAACCCAATCGGTAGTTTTGTGACAGTTTGTTGCTGCGTGCGCCTTGTATTTCCATTAGGGTTTTGGATCCGTTAATGTCCTCTTAATTTTAGTTCATGGGGCAGGTGTAAATTTCAAGGCTGATTACAAGGATAAGAGTAGTTATTATAAACGCCAAAGATCTCGGAGGAACTATCCTTTCAAGAAGAGAAAATTTTTTTGATATTGACTTTGAGTCGTATTCGACAAGGAAATTAGTAGCAACGCCACCGTCTATCCACCCGAGAAGCATACCGATGGAGATGTTTCGGTTAGTTTCAAAAAAATGCAATAGTTCCTTTCTAGTTTGTTTTTCTTTTGCCTTTTGACATAGAATCCTGTCTAAGTCTTTTTTTCTGCAAATTTGGTCCTCTTGCAGCCAAAAACGCCATCCCCTCCAAAAGATCGTCAACATTTGTCGTACCAATCTGATTCCCATGGTAATGGAGCTTTTGGAAAGACGTCGTGTACTACTTGTGGTTTTGTAGGGTAATTCATTTTGCTTATCAACGCTCTTTTTTATATTCAAGTGAAGCTTCGGATTGAGTCTTTCACGTGCCGAGCTATTTATTGAAATTCTTAAACATCTACTATTGGCTCATTGAAGGTATATTGGCCATCATTTTCTTCAGATTATACCACAATATATTGCTTGGCCATCTTGCATAGCTGATTGCGGGGGCTATTCTCAAGAGTGTGTTTAGGGTCTCCACTCGACTCTCTCTCCGTGCATTTCCCCTATTTTGTTCACACATGAAGAAAGGTATGTAGGATGAGTGGTTTGTCATTTTACTTCTTCTTAGTCTTTTGAACCACAGACTAACTTTTCTCTTGATGGCTTGGATTTGGCTCCTTGTCTGGGGATTTCTCAACAAATTTCCTGTCAATTCTCTTTCTTTAAATTCTTTTGTCTGTGCAGAGGGCGCTTATGGAAGCAAGCAAGGTGTGTTCTTGGCAGTGAGTTATGTGTTGGAGTTCTTCTCCGTGGAAAAAGTTGGAGATGACAGAAAATTTTTGCAAAACAGGTTCTAATATAAACAGGGTTAACCCCGTTCCCGGACCGAAAAACAGGTGGGCCGGGAACAGGTCCAATTCAAACAGGGTAGGAACAGGTCCAAAAAAGAGAACCGCTTATAACAGGTCGGGAATGGGTCCAGTGTCTAGACCCTACCCACCCCGGACCCGATCACCCCTACCGAGACCACCCGCGAGTAGCGTCGCCACGACCCCAGGCACGACACAAATCTGGGTCATGCTGGTCGCCGCGAGGTCTGGGTTGCCAAAGGTCACGCGACCTCGCGGTGACCGACGCGATCTAGATATGGTCGCTGCGAGGTCACGCGACCTCCGACGACCAGATCTAGGTCACGCCGGTTGCCGTGAAGTTACGCGACCTCCCGCAACCCAAATCTGGGGCGCGCCAGTCGCCGCGAGTTCGCGCAACCTTCGACGGACGCAGATCTGGGTTGGCCAACCTCCGTGAAGGGCCGCTGGGGGTCCCCTACCTCGCTGGTGGCCAGCTGCTTAAGGCCATCGGTGGCCACCTGCCTCACCAGCGGCCACTTGTCCTCACTAGTCAATTTTTTTTTCTTTTGATAATTTTTTTTATCATCAAAGCTCTTTTTGAACCCCTAAACACCATTTTGCCCAAAGGTACTTCAAATGTGCTTTCAAAGTATAATTAACCAAACACAGTTTGTATTTTAGAAAATATCTTCAACTTAAAGGTTTTTGCATTTTTCAAAAGACTTTCCCCAAAAGTCTTCCCAAACGCACCTATAGTGAGACTTTGTGAAGAGACTAGCTAAGACTCTCCACTGAGGAAGTCTAAGATCACAAGCTGTATAATCTCTTTTGATTTATAGTGGAATTCAGTCAGTGGGTTGTCAGCGTGGGAGAGTAGACGTAGGTTTGGATTAAGTCAAATCACTATAAATCTTGTGTTCCAATTCTCTTTCCTTAACTCCTTATCTCATTGCTTTATATAATTTTTTTATAGAATCATTCAAAGTCGTTTACATCCTTAGCCAATCTTTTAAAAGGCAATTTATTTTATTAAGTCTTGCGAATAAATTTTTATTTACACCTATTCACCCCCCTCTAGGTGTGCGTACTAGCCCTTTCACAAGCAACCCCTTGGCCAGCGATCATCAGCCTTTGTTCGTTTCTCTGGAGAAGATGAACAATACATGTCAATAGTAATGGGACTTGCATTCTAAAGATGTAACTTCCCAAAAGATTTTAGGAGCTGCTTTAAGCTAAATGCTCTTAGAGCCATTTGGAGATGCAATTGTATCTTGCCAAAGTCCTCCAAAAAATCGAACCAAATATGTTTGTATTCAACCAAACCCCCTTAGAGTCCAAAAGCTCCTTCCAAATGCTGAATCAAACATGACCTAACACTAGCTACCCCTTTGAATATTTTTATAAAATCTAACACTTCTAATGGATTTTTGGATTGAGCCATAGTTACTTCATGTTGCTCACGATTTGCACTACCTGTGTTTTAAGATCCAAGTTGACACCCCCATGTGGCCAGAAGTGTGGTGAGCCCATTCTACTCCAATAAAAATGTGGTTGGGCCTTTTGCATGTGATCTTGAACTAATTCATGGAGGGAAAAAAGGGCGAGTCAATTTTCGTGGAGGACAAAGACTACTCACGCCCTAGCCACTATATTTTTAAAAATTGGACCAGAGAAGGTCTTTGAAAATGCTCCATCTGAATCTTTTGCCAACCCTTATATCCCAAGATGCTAAATTCTCAATGATAGTGATAGCTTGAAAGCCTCCAAAAGTATAGCACCTATGGACCTCTTGTAAGGTTTGGACTTGAGCAAGTCCTTAAAATGCTCCATTTAAACCTCCTGTGAATCTCGACATCTCTAAGCATTAAACATTTAGGCTACGTTTGGTAGTCAGGATAAAATTCATGATGGGATATGATTTATCTTATCCTATGTTTGGTGCTTGTTTAGAATAAAATAAAGTCGAATAGAACAGAATATAAGCCGGATAAAATTATCCCATGGGAGAAGTAGGATAAAGGCGTATATGATTTCTAATATTTATAATAGGAAAATTATTTTTCTCGAATAACAAACTTATTAAATTAACAAAATTAAAATTACATTTCAATATAAAAATATCTGAATTCTAATTTAAGAAATTAAAAATTAAAAATTAAAAATTATATTTTTATTTAATGTTATTTTAATTTATATATTGAACTTTAATTCTATATTATAATAAACATTCAATCTATAAATTATACAGTTATATTTATTATATATATTTGAGGTATTTTTGTATTTTTAAGTATGTTAGTACAATTTACTATTTGATAAAATTTTATTAAAGAATGATGAAAGGGGAAAAAGAAATAAAAAAGAAAATAATTTAAAAAAGAGGAAAAATAAAATAAAATAAAATTAAGGAATAGTATCACAAGAAATTTTTACCATCTTTGTTTATGAACTTTTAGGTTCATTTACAATGATATGTCGTTTATATTAAAAAAAAAAATACACATGGTAGGATGTGAATATATCCGACTTTAATAATGTGATTTACTAAACTGTGGATAAGATATAGAAAAATCTCAGGATTTCATAACCTATCATATTCAGTCCTATCCTGGTTAAAAATCCAGACGACCAAACGTAGTCTTAGTGGATAGAGACAACTCCCATGCCTCAATACATATATGGCATGTTTGATAATCATCCAAATAGTGCCAAATTATATTATTTTGTTCAAGTAGTTTTGGAGTAAAATCGTGTTTGGTAAATTTTTTGTTCTCAAGAACAAATTTCTATTTTTTTGTTCCCGGAAGTAAATTTAGAACATAATCAAGAATAAAAAAAAAAAGTTGATTCTAATTCCCGGGAACAATTTTAAAATCAAGCCTATATTTTCTCTTATTCTTCTCTTTTCTTTTCTTCTTCTTCCATTTTCTTCTTTTTCATCCACCGCCGCGATTGCTATCCACTACCGTCCACTAGCCATCGCTGCCAGTCGCCAGCAATCGGTCCGGCGAGCTCGCCAAAGGCTCACTAAGCCAGGGCGAGGTTCGGCGAGCTCACTGGAGGCAAGCCTAGCCATTGACGAGGCTCGCCTAGCGACCGGCGAGGCTTGGCCGATGAGGGTCAACGAAGCTCTGATGAGGTCGCCAGCCCTCGTCTAGTCGATTGTCGAACCGGTGATTGGCCATTTGAAGAAGAAGAGTAGGAGAGAGAAAAGAAAAAAAAAGAAAAGAAAAAAGGAAAAAGTAATAAAATTATTTTAAAATATAAAAAAATGATTTGTAGTAGAAATTTTGAGCATAGTACTAAACAGAATTCTATTTCAGAATTGAAATTTTGGACAATTACCAAACAGCTTAAAATGTTCGGAAATTATTCGTGGGAACAAAATAAAAAATAATAATTTATGATCAGAAATTATTCTAGGGAACATAATCGTTACCAAATGCGCTTATAATAGCTTGGGATACTCCTCGTAAGACTTAAACTTGAGCATGTCCTTAAAAGGTTTCGTCTGGGCCTCTTGCAAATCTTAGCATCTTCTAAATATCAAACCCTCAGGGGGTAGAGGCAATTCTCATGCCTCGATAAATATTGTAGTTGGGGACCTCCCCATAAGAATTAAACTTGAGCATATCCTTTAAAAGCTTTGTTTGGGCAAGCATCCTTAGATGTTAAACCCTCAAGGGATACTCCAACACCTCAAAAAATATAATGGCTATTGACCTCCTCATAAGATCGGAGCTAAGCAGATTTTTAAAAGGTTTCTTTTGAGCTTCTAGCAGACCCCGACATCCCCAGATGTTGAACCCTTAGGAGGTAGAGACAGCTTTTACACCTCAAAAAAAATAAAAATTATTGTGGCTAGGGACCTTCTTATAAGACATAATCTATGCAAGTAGTTAAAAGGCTTCGTCCAAGGAGTAATTTGAACTTCTAAGTCCCTAAGATGTAAAGAAACTAGAGGGTAGAGCAAGGGATAGGCTCGAAAAATATACTGTACTAAGGAGAGTAACAGAGTATGGGAGCATGACACGTTAAAATAAGTAACATAGTTTTGCAACCCGCCACGTTTGTGGATGCGCGGAGACAGTCCCTGTTGATTGGAAACAACTTCTGTCTTGAGAAGAAACTTGTAACCAGCCGGACGAACCAAAGCAGACTCCCTGGTTCTGGAAAGCCGACTAACGCTAGCTAACCCTGTGAATAATTTCGTAAGATCTAACGGATTGAGCCATAGTTACTCCACGTTGCTTGCGATCCGCACTGCCCGCGTTATAAGATCCAAATTGACACGCCACGCGGCCAGGAAGTGTGGAGAGCCTATTCTGCTCCAATGAAAAGGTGATTGAGCCTTTTTTGCAAGCGATCTTGAACTAATTCACGGAGGGAAACGGGGAATCAATCTTCGTGGAGGACAAACTGCTCGCGGCATCGTTCTTGTGTCAGCTCGCGAGCGTCGTTCGACGGTAAGTCCATCGATCTCGTCTATGTTCGTCGCGACGTTTTCTCTCGTCATCAGCAGAAGATCGCCCCCGAGACCGCTGTTGTGGCAGTTCGCAGCGGTTGCTTTCTTCCCCTCTCTCTCTCTCCCGCCCCGTTCCCGCCCCCGCGCCCGCAAAAAAAAAAAAAAAAAAAAAAAGAAAAAAGAATTACTTCCTTCCTGTTATAGGTGACGAAAATAGCGAAAAAAATGGTATTAGGTCTTGCCAAATTTCTTCGCAAAGAAGTCGTTCAGGTATGCGGGAGATGTTAACATGGTGGGATCACTGAAGGAGAGGAATAATTGACTGTTAACCAAACCCATGACTTGTAATATGAAATGAAACTGCGTGAAAAAAGTCCCAGTCATCTTGATGATCTGTCTGTGACACTTGGAGTCCTAGAGTGTTGTTCTTCATGTCGAAGGAAGGTAATTTGGAAGAAGATTTCTAAAAGGTTAAGGAATGACAAAATCAATCCAATCAGGACATAAAAAGTGAAGTTCATGCGGATGGCCACATACTTGTTCTGTATATCATTTGGCTTTGAAAAGCTGGATGTATTTGTTATAGCCATGGAATGGCTGTACACATGTTTCTTGACTCAAGCCAGATTTAGAGGAAGCTTAAATGATTAACCCATCTGCCTGTGACTTTATGTGCGATTAGATACCATGCTTATTTGGTCTATCTTCTTGTCTGCATACTATGTTTCATCCTATCAGTGCATTACGACACAAGGAATACTCAGAATTGTTGCGCTGGCTTGGGTTTTCAATTTGAACCACTTTTTCTTATGTGCTTATTGGCTATGTGGGGCTCACGGTTGTGTACATTTGGTTGCAAATTGATCTATGAAAATAGCGCATATTTTTCACGAAAGGAAGCTGAACGAACTCTCCGATGCATGCTCTTCTTTCCTCATCTCTTTATTCTTTGCGTTTGCATGTCAAATAGCAACAGAGAGGTCCATCCTTTTTGACCAATACTCCTACACATAATGAATGGATTTCGAACTATAATCTGCAAAAGTTTGCAAATTTCTAAATTTTTTATAAACTGTAGAGGTCTCACTTGTGGAAGAAATGCAGTTACAAGACTATGAATTTGTAGAGTAGAATTGGCAGTACAAACCTTTTAACAGATGTTGGTTAGAAAGGGGACGACAACTTAGCTGATGATGGTCGATACCTTCTGGCATGTTGTCTTGCTTTCATTATTTATTGACATATTTCCATTTACAAAGATAAAGTGTCCCATGTTCTGAGTTTTAGACATGACATACCATACCTTGAAGTCTTTCTGGTGAATATACAAGTTTGTTGTTTGAAGATAACTTGTAGAAGCTTGAGCTTTTGAACTGTCTGCTAGCTTTCAATGCAATGCGTTGATAACCATTCCGCAGTCTGAACTCGTGCTAATGCAGTTGCAGTCTGGTTCACAGTGCTTAATCAGATCTGTTGTGTGAAAGACATGTCGTTGATTGAAAGTATGCTCTTCAAAATAATTGAGTGGGAAATTTACCCCAGATTGGTTGTTTCAAGGGGGACTTCTTTACTCTGAGGCTGTGGTTGGCCTAGACGGAGGTTTGAAGGCGCAAACAAGTCATGCACTATGGTCATAGTTGATGGTTCATGGCAATATTGGTTAGCTTGATTCACATCGCTTGCTCTACAGACCTATGGATTAGGAAATTTGTCAGTAAAATAAAAGATGAGTAATTGATTGACATGTAATAGATGCACTTGTCATCTGAACTTATACCTTCTTTCTCAATGCATTATTTTCCTGAAGGAAGAGACTGATCTTCTTGTGAAGCTCTATGTTTTCCTGATGCATCACATTTCCCTGGAATGAATTAAGCTTATGTGAGTCACTTGATAGTTGATAACCGTACTATTGGAATACAGTCGTTAGGTTGTTGAAACCTTTAGGTTCAGCTCTTTTATGTCAGCAGAGAAAATTCCCTCCTGCAGAGAAAGAATTACCAGAATTATTCCTCAGATAAAGTGAGCTTGTGTCGTCTTTTCCTGGATCTGGTGGTAATACATAAACAATGTTTGAGAGTTTGAGGCAGATATTCAGCTACTACCTTATTGGCACGGATGCTTTTTAGGCTTTGCTCTAGTTGGTTTTCTAGATTATGCAGATCTTTGATGCTGAGGCCAGAGAGTTGTTCTCCCATCAATTGCCTGTGTGTATCAGATTGAAGAGAAGAAATCATGCTCAGACTTGAGAACTTATCAATTTCCTGCCACATTTTGAAGACCTTCTTATGTCTCTAGATACTTGACATTCTGATAGCATATCATATCAAAAGGAATCCAACACCCTTTCCAATTTTTTAGTTGAGTGAATGGACATTTTTCTAATGTATAATTTGCCGCATTTTCAAATCTAGAAGCCATCGTAATGAGTTACTTTAGCAATTCCGAAAGGACTTTACTGATTATATCAATGAAACTAGTCTATTTTAAAGTCTTGGACACAGTATAGCCTCCCAAGGTTGTACAAGCTTGAGGAAGCTTTCTGGATTTCTTTTTGTTGGCAGCTCAGCTAAAATAACTGAGAAAGTATACCCCAAAATATGATAGTTTCTGGATTTCTTTGTCCTTGGAGCTCATCCAAAATAACTAGAATTATATAGTTGATCAGATAGTTTCAAAATGAATCCCTGATGTTATTGTCCCCTCTACAATAAAAAACTTGTTGGGCCTAATCCACAAATGCATTCTGGATGGACTAAGAAGATCCATTTGGTCGCAGCAGGTAACACTTTATGCTAGTTTTGCCAGGACAGTAGTAGCTCTCTTGAACCATTTACATATCAAGTAGATAGAATATGGTCGATTATGCTTAGTGATTATAAGAGAAGTTGCTGTCTTCTTTGGTTACGAAATAATTACTGTGCTGCACTATCGACTCTGGGCTTCATCTGCTCTACACAAGTATTCTTAATGCATGTGATTGAGAAGATGAAATATATATTTTGTTCTCTCCTCAGACATGGATAAGTATTACCAAAAACAGACAAGTTTTTCGCACAAGTGAATTCTTTGACACCATGGCAATTTGTACTTTTGAAACTGAATCTTGATATTCCTCAATCTACAAGATGAAAATTCTAACAGATGCTAACATTTGGAACAGAATTTTAATTCAGATAAGCATTCTATATATCATTTAGTGAGATAACTGGAAGAGTCCTCAATCCCTTTGGAAGTCCACTTCTACACCATTCATGTTCATTCTCCAAAGACTCATGACCAAGTGGAAGATTACTGTACCTGTGGTGCTCTTGCAGGTGCTGCAGCTGTTGTCTTAAGCTTTCGACCTTTCTTTGGCAATGCTGGTAACATCATAGAAGTAGCACGACAGAAAAGCTAATGAATGGGAAAGCATTGGTGTGGTGCATGTCATACAATGTGAAAGTTCTGAAAGCGTTACATGGATTTCCATGGCCATAATGACTGATGAGGACTGATGGAACAGATGATCCTAAGACTGAGTAGACAAGTACAACTGCAGGCAGGGTCTGTAAGGAAAGAACCTGCATATGATATTTTTCTAATGGATGTGTTGGGGATATTTTACTCGTAAGTAGAAGTTTGAAGCATTATTTAAGTATACAGAAGTGAGCATTCCTTCATCGAATCCTGATTAAATTAACTACAGTAGTTTCTACCAATTGAATTTGGTGTTTGATCAGTGAAGCATTTGCAGCAAGTAGGCTTCTCAAAGCAAGTACGTTGGAAAAATGTGCAACCTTGCAGATAAAAGTTGGCCTGCACTAGCTGTTGATCTGTTGTAGATTATAATATGTGTTGCATTGTTTCATAGTTTCTCTTTCCGTAGTTCTATCCACATGCACCTTTCTGGTGCAACCTGCAAGTGCACTTGCACTGTGCTCTTCCACATGGATTTCACCTGTAGAAATGCATCGTGAACTAGTCCATTAGCTCATGGATCTAATCACTCTGTTCTTGAATTAGCCTGTGCAGAGGATATGCATCATCTTGAATGAGGCAACATGTGCCTTGCTCAACCAACCCTGAGACAGCCCGTAGTTGCCCGCTCACAACCCTCTTGGAGTGCACATGGCCTCCCAAACACTCCAACGCCCCAAGCCCCACATAGAGTAGGAGAGATATATTGAGTGGTCTGCCCACTCCCAAAGGTCACCACCACCTTGATTTCTCCTTTTGGGGCTTAGCTCACATGGATTGGGTGAGGTTGTAACAAATGATATCAAAGTAAGGCACCGGCCGAAGTGCAGGATTTATCATACCTCCCTCGATGGTTTTGGGCTTAATGGGTTGAACTCTATGGGCCGGCGTTGATGTTGGCGTTATTGCTATATGCAGGGAAGGAGGTTGTAAGACTACGAGGGTCGTACAAAGAGTGAGAGAGGGATTGCACTGATGCATTATTAGCAGCCTAAATCTACAGTCACCACGAATTTGAGTAACACTTTGAAGGATTTGGCTCATGTGGTTCCAGCCGCTTTGTTACAAATAGCCTGTGCATTAGAGGACTTGGACACCATTGGCTCGCGCTGCCAAGCTTTATTCTGTTTAGCGCGTCCCTGCCCGGCCATGAGTAGGTAGCCCAGCCTTCCCCTTTGCACCAGTCAGTCATTGCCAGTGCTACGCTTCACTCTTGAACGACTTCTCTGCTTGCCGATGTCTAGTCCTAAGACTTGCACTTAATGCTCTAGCGGCACACCTTGCACTTAAGCATGTCCTAGAAAATGTCATAGCGTGGTTCATGTAATGATGTAGTCCGGTCCCCTTGTTGTTCAAACCCAAGCCCCTAAAAGGATTATTAAAATGGTGGCCGTTGGAGTTGGGTTATTTCCTTAAGAATCAAGCTATAAGTCCTCTTCCATTAGAAGTGAGATTGGAGTGTCACAAACTTCCTAATTTAGCACTGATGTGATTGTCAATTTCGGCTCTTTAACCAAACACCAGAAATAATTACATAGGATCTACAAGTGGCATGTAGATTCAAGAGGTGACTCTAACCATGTAACACTTTGCTCCAAACAGGTTCTGGAGGTCCTACATGCTCCTAGTTCAAGCACTTCCTACAAGTGTGTTGCTTGATATCTATGAGAATTTGGTGGGAACACTACCAATTGTTTTAAAATCTTAAGTTGTTAAATAAAGAGGTGATTTACTATTTAAATATTCTAATACTCCCTCTTATGCTCAATTTGGTCTTTTTACGTAGTATTAAGTGTGTAAATTTAATCAGAGAGATAAATAGAATCTAGAAATATTCGAACTCAAGACTTCTAATTCTGATACTATGTGAGAATTTGGTGACACTACTATCAACTATTTTAAAAGTTTAAGTTAGTAAATGAAAGTATGGTTTATTATTTAAATATTTTTAAAATACCTTTTTATAACAAGCCAGTCTGGTTCATATGGACCAAGCCCCAAAAAATAAATACTCAAGGAGTGACCTCAGGTTTCGTAAAATCAAGCCATAAGTCTTCTCACATCCTATGTGAGGTTGGGGCACTACAGTTCAAGCCCCAACTTTGAAGAATGGTGAGATGACCTTAATCAAGGGTAAAATGAGGAAAGCCCATTTGAGGATCTCTGGAATTTTGGAACAATGTTCATGAAATCCTCTAGTGAGAAGATGTGAGTGCAGGATGGATACATAGTTTAATAATGGCAGGAGAAAGCCTATAAGTACATGGAACAAATGATAAGGAGAAAGTTGGAGTACTTAAACCCTACATAAGACTCGAGTCAAAAGAGTGCACAATGACACATTAGGATAAATAAAGCCAACCTCACTTAGTGGGAGAAGACCTAGATTTTGTTGTCGGTTGTTGTTGCTAGTTCCTGGCTTGGGACAATGACAACACGAGTACTTGAGCATTTGTCCGTTTTATACTCAAGCACCCAAACTTATTTTTTAAACAAGTAACCTGGGCCCCACTGTGTAATATCCTTCGCTTTGGACACTGAGTCCTCACGGTTTTAAAACGTGTCAAACAGATTAGAGGAATTTAGGCCTTATAAACTAGCCCCAGAACTCCCCCCTAAGCGATGTGGGACAGGAGATGCGCTGTGACAGCCCGAATTTTCATAAATTGTTTTCGATTAAATAAATCGGGCCTTTCATCGAAACGCTAATAGTGCTATTCTCGAGCTGATCACTCACGAGATAACCGGACTATCCGGGAAACAAGTAGGGAATCTAAATGCAATTGCACTTGAGAATTCGACCAAGAATCGATCTGCTCAACCGAGTTGATCCGCAAGGGTCATTACGACACCGTCGAGATCGATCGAAATCAAGATAGGTCGATTCGACGAGATAAGTGATCAAATTGTGGGTGATTCCACTTGATTGAAAAAATTCTCATCGATCGGCACTAAATTGATTTTCTGTCGTTTTGGTACCCGGTGCCCGTAATTGAAACCTTGAGATTTTCACGACAACTGAGAGTTGCTAATGTGTCGAAGATGTACTTTGTGACTCGAGATAAATCGATCACGGGTCAATTGCACCAAAATTCCTAAAAGTTATCCGGTAGACTAGGTCACGCTAAAAGCGCGCCGGATTGAAAATAACCGCAAATTTGAACCCGATTTCAAAAAAAATTGAAAGTTCCGAGGTGTCACAACTCGTTTAACGTCGACTCACTCTCCGAGGAATTTTCAGAGATTCCGGGATTTTTGCGGAAAATTGATTCGGACGTTACGGAAAATCAGCGGAAATTCAGATGGGCTAAATTGATGGAAATTGAGATTTCTAAACTGAGCCTATGAGTGTCGGGGAATTATGGAAAATCATTTGAGATTTTTCTTCATTGAAATCGGATATCAATTTGGGAGATTGAGCAAGGAAGTTGAATTTAATTGGTGAAATTCGGAATTGGAGAAAAGGCAGAAAATTTGGACTTCAAACTTTGGATTAATTGGTGGAAATTATGGGGGAAAGTAATAGGAGACAAAGTAATAAATTAAGGGGATAGGGATTGTTGACTCTTCCGCGCGGTTGCTTCCTCGGCAATCTCGGCCAGCTGCTTCACGTCACTTTCATCATTCCCTTGAAGCTTATCCCAATTTCCCCACCGCATGCAGCTCAGCTGAAGTCCTCTGTCTCTGCTTTCTTTCGATTTTCTTATTCGAAGCTCCTTCCTTCATCCCCTTCGAGCTAGCTGCCGCATCCTGTGTCGTCTCCAGGCCCGGTCAACCGCCAGCAAAGAAGACCGACTCAGCTTTCTTCAATTCAGCGCCCATGTCTCCAGTTGCTATAGCTCAACACCACCGAAGACCTAGGCCCACGCGTCTTCAATTTTGCCGAGCTACCACCATCTGAAGAAGCCCCCACCAGCTTCTCCACCGAAACAGTTTCGGTCTTGCCGCGCTGCCATCTCCGAAGCCCACCGAAGTCAGCTGAGTTCCTGCTTTGTTGACTCCTTGAAGCCCACAATCCACCGAAGACACCAGCAGCTTCGGTCTTCATGACTGCAGCTCGTGCTCGTGCTTCTCCACGTCTTCTCCACGCACCAAGCTCGCTCAAGCCACGAAACTGCTTCAGCGATCTTTTCCCCCTGCTGTAGCTCCCACGTTGACGCTTGCTGCTCCGCTTCTTTCCTCTTCGCCAGCAAGCTGTCCGTGTGGTCTTCTCCAGCGTCCATTTCCTGGGCTCGTGGATCAGCCCAGCGAAGCCAGCGAATTTTGGTCAGCAGTTGGGCCCGTCCAAGAAACCAGAGAAGCCCATTTTGTTTAACCCAGCAAAGCCCAAATGATTCAGGCTCAGGCCCAATTCCATTGCAAGCTTAAGGCCCACTTGAATTCAAGCTCAACTCAGCCTTTCCAAGCCCGCCCAAGAACTGAAGCCCAAGTCCACCGAAGTTCAGCCCGCGAATCAAGTGAAGCCCAGCCCAAGTTGGAAACAAATCTCAGATTTGGGCTGAGATTTGTTGGGCCCGTTTTAGGCCCGGTCCGAGAGTTCGCCGACGCCGCCGAAAATTAAGGTTTCGGCCGCCGTCGCGTCGTCGTCGCGATGAACCGGTTTTCGCGATACACCGGTGAGTTTATACTCTAAACTCTGCTTAGTAGGTTAATGACGTTTAAGGGGTGTTTAGATTTATTTTATTAGGAATTAGGTGGTTAGTTAGATTAAATTAGAAATTGAATTATTTAATTGAGCATGTTAGGTGGTTAGCATGGTTTAGCTAAGGCCTAAATAAATTGTGCTATTTATCTAGTAGGGTTCGGGAATTTTTCCGAGTCCGTATTGGTTATTAATTTAATGATTTAGGCCTAGGTTAGTATTTTTAGAATTGAAATTGATTTATTTAATTAATTTCAGTAATTATTTAATTATTAATTATTTTTCCGGAAATTAGGCCGAGATGGCCTATGACCAGAATTTCGTGCTGATTGCAATGGTGTGGTTAATTTCTGCAATTGAGTGTTAAATTATGCAAATTGAGTGTTGATTTGATTTTTGGTATTTAATTCCAAAAATTGTGAATTTCAATATTTATTCAGAAAATCCCGTGTCGGGTTTTGATACCGAAAATGGTTTTTTGTACTATATGAAATAGTGGGATTTCAAAAAGGATGAATATCAATTTTTCTGGATCAAGTTGACCGTGTACCCACACACGAGTAATTTCATGTGAATTTCTAATACGAAGAAAAAGGCCAAGCTCACCATTTTAATTGAAGCATTTGAGTGCAATGCACGGTGCCTTGGGCCATATTTGAGTGATCGTGTGATGGCTATGAGAAATCGTCCGGGCTGTTGAGCTGGACGTTATCCCTATGTGGGATACCCCGGACAACGGGAAGCCGGTCGCAGCTTGATTCGGACCCTATGCTCCTTCGGGAAAGCCGTCGATAAAGAGACGTGCCGCGCTCCATGGGGAGGCGATGCCTGGCAATGCCAGAAGACCGCCGAACTGAGAGTAGGCCGTGCTATATGCCGAGATCAAAACTAAGAACGCATGATTAATTGAGTGTGGCGTTTCAATTACTGGAGCTTATTTGTTGCTCATGCTCTCGTGTTGTCTGTGAGATAAATTGTACTGACCTGCAGGGTGGATCTGAGACGAGGTAAGTCTCCTTGATTGTGTGATTGCGTGCTTAGGACGCTTCTTGCGTATTTCCCTCCTAATTGGGGTTTAGAGCTTAGACTCGCCGAGATGATATCTCACCCCGTTGTGGGACAACATTTTCGGGGTCGTCGAGTGGAGGACCCGGAGCCGAGAGGAGGTGATTGGAAGCGTAGGTCGCTTAGGACCGCTTCTTTTTGGAAGGCCGTCTTTTTGTAGTCTTTGGCCATGGACTTGTTCATGACTCGGTGTATATAAAAAGCATGTTTGGGTGTGAATCTATTATCCTGCCTTTCTATCCCGAGATGATTACTGTCAGGGGATTTCTTTTCGCTTCCGTATGTGCAATAAAATGGAAAGGGTCGGCGACTCGTCCTGGGAAGTCGCAAATTTTTAGAGACGAGGTAGGGATGGGCACGCGCTCGGGGTCCGGGGCGTGACATCCCCCTTTTGTGGTATCAGAGCGAAGTTTGTATTTGGAGTGATAAGGTGCGATGGGTTCTTGGGATAGTTAGTAGGAATGGCTTTTATATTATGCTGATGCATGTGACTGATAGCTGTCTGGTAAATTGATTGTGAAATCACTCAGTTTCTAATTCAGTATGGAATTGGAAACAGGTGTTGTAGATTGTCTACAGCATGAGTGATCAGGAGCCGAGAACTCCTAGGCAGAGGACCTTATCCTCAGTGACTCGGGCTAGAACGCCTGCAAGAGGCAGTACCCGAGGCGGTCGAGGTAGAGCGCAAGCTGAGGCTAGCGCGAGTGGTGTAGCACCACCACCAGTCCCGCCGGTTGATGCCGGGGTAGCAGCCCCTGGTGATCCCAGATTCGAAGGGATCATGCAGGTGCTCCAGACTGTTGGTAATCTGATGGGGCAGCAGGCCCAGAACCAAGCTGCCGCAGCCGCTGCCGCACAAGCTGAAGTTCCAGAAGGGAATGTAGTTGCAAACAGACCGATTCATAAGCTCGTTGAGCATTTCCTAAAGTTGCAACCACCAAAGTTCACCGGGACAGGAGATCCCGAGGCTGCGACCCGTTGGATCGAAGGACTGGAAAAAGCATTTGAGCTACTGAAGTGCTCTGAAGAAGAGAAGGTTACCCTTGCCGTGTATCAGATGCAGGAAGTTGCAAGTACTTGGTGGAAAGCCACCAGGAGAGAAGTATTCCCGGAAGGCGTAGTCCCAGAGTGGAACGTCTTCGTTAGAGCATTCAATAACAAGTACTTCTCCAGCTGTGCCAAGCAATTAAAGATGGCGGAATTTCTGCACCTCCGTCAAGGTTCAATGACTGTGGACCAGTACGAGGCAAAGTTTGCCGAGCTTTCACAGTATGCTCCTAGGTTGATCCAGGATCCCGAGGAGAAGGCAATGAGGTTTATAGATGGCCTCCGACCAGAACTGAAAGATCCACTGGTGCCATTTGATATAAAGAACTACAATGAGCTGTATGGACGAGCTCAGCTGATTGAGAAAAATTTGAATGAACGAGCTGCCGCATCTGGATCGCGGTTTAATTCGAACCAAGATAGAAATCGGTTTGGGAAAAGACCGATGACTGGAGGAAGATACCCTGTTCCGCTCAATAGGAAGGGTGGAGTAGGAAAATCAACATGGAGACAGAATGGTGCCTGTCGCTTCTGCGGAAAGCGACATGGGTCAGCCCCGTGCCCCTCTAGGCCGGGTGCTTGTTTTGAGTGTGGCCAACAGGGTCACATGGCTAAAAATTGTCCCAGAAGACCGATGGGACCGCCACAGTTGCCGCCACCGCCACAGATGAATCAGAACCGAGGACTACCGCCACCGATTGTACAGCAGGGTGGACTACTTAGGCCTCCAGCTCAAGGAAGAACTTATGCGATCACAAGAGGACAGGCGGAGGATGCGCCTAATGTGATTGCAGGTACTATTTCACTGAACAACCATGCTGCTTATGCTTTATTTGACCCTGGTGCAACTCATTCATTTATAGCTGAGCGGTATGTTAAGTTGGTAGGATTAATTCCTGAGTTGTTGAAATCAGTGATTAGTATATCGACACCATTGAAGGATAATGTGTTAGCTACAGTGGGTTGTCTTGGTTGCATGTTAGCGATTGGTGAGCGAGAGGGGAAGATTGACTTGATAGTCCTAGCCATGTATGACTTTGACCTAATAATTGGCATGGACTGGCTCACCAAACAACGAGCTAAGCTAGACTGTTATCGCAAGACGATCCAGTTTAACCCGTTAGAGGGTGAAAGTTTCGAGTTTATAGGGAGTCGAGGAGGACCCTCGATTTCCCTAATCTCGTCACTAGAGGCAACCCGGTTGTTAGATGAGGGTTGCCAAGCTTATCTAGCGACTGTCGTGGACACGACAGTTGAGGAGCTGAAAATCGAAGACATCGCAGTGGTTCAGGAATTTCCAGATGTATTCCCGAAAGAATTGCCAGGTCTACCGCCAGAAAGAGAAATAGAGTTTATGATTGAGTTAGCCCCCGGGACAGAGCCAATCTCTAAGGCTCCTTACCGGATGGCTTTATCAGAATTGAAAGAACTGAAGGTGCAAATGCAGGAATTATTGGATAAGGGATTCATACGTCCCAGTGCATCACCTTGGGGAGCACCAGTTCTGTTCGTGAAAAAGAAAGATGGTTCATTGCGCCTGTGCATTGACTATCGACAACTCAATCAAGTGACGATCAAGAACAAGTATCCACTTCCGAGGATTGATGACTTGTTTGATCAACTGCAAGGAGCGTCGATATTTTCGAAAATCGACCTGAGGACGGGATATCATCAGTTGAGAATCAGAAAAGAAGACATTCCAAAGTCAGCATTTCGTACTCGGTACGGCCATTATGAGTTCACGGTCATGCCATTTGGATTGACGAACGCCCCAGCTGCTTTTATGGATCTAATGAACCGAGTTTTCAAGGAATACTTGGATCAATTCGTGATCGTGTTCATTGAAGATATTCTGGTGTATTCTAAAAGTCCAGAGGAGCATAAAGGACATTTGAGATTGGTACTGCAGACTCTAAGGACTCATGAGCTGTATGCTAAATTCAGCAAGTGCGAGTTTTCGTTGACTCGTGTTGCTTTCTTGGGTCACGTGATTTCAGGAGAAGGAATCTCCGTGGACCCAAGCAAGATAGAAGCAGTGATCAATTGGCCAAGACCGACAACAGTGACAGAAATCAGAAGTTTTCTGGGTTTAGCAGGGTATTACAGACGGTTTGTGGAAGGTTTCTCATCGTTAGCCTCACCTCTAACAAAGCTCACGAAGAAAAACGAGAAGTTCATATGGACAGATAAGTGCGAGCGTAGTTTTCAAGAGCTGAAAGAAAAGCTGACTACCGCACCGGTATTGACGATTCCATCTGGTCCTGGAGGATTCGAGATCTATAGTGATGCGTCTTTCAGAGGATTGGGTTGCGTGTTGATGCAACATGGCAGAGTGGTTGCATATGCTTCCCGCCAGTTGAGACCTCATGAGCTAAATTACCCGACGCATGACTTAGAACTCGCAGCCATCATATTTGCATTGAAGATTTGGAGGCACTACTTGTGCGGGGAAAAGTTTCAAATCTTCACTGACCATCAGAGTCTCAAGTATTTGTTCTCTCAGAAGGAGTTGAACATGAGACAGCGCCGATGGATGGAACTGTTGAAGGACTATGACTGTGATATTTTGTATCATCCTGGAAAAGCGAACAAGGTCGCCGATGCACTGAGTCGAAAGTCCTCAGTTGCACAGATGGTACTTAAGGAATGGACTTTAATCGAGAAGGCTAGAGATTCGGTTTTCAAATTTGAGGTAGGCCACCTTTCAAATCTTATGGCCACCCTCAGAATTGAGCCGGAAGTGCAAGTCAGAATCAAGATGCTTCAGTCAACAGATCCGGTTATTCAGAAGATCCTGCAAGAGGATACCGATAAAAGAAAAGCTGACTTTCAAATTTCTGAGGACGGAACGTTGAGGTTCCAAGGACGTTTGGTTGTACCTGACGATGTAGAGCTTAGAGAAGAAATTTTATCTGAAGCACATCGTAGCAGTTATAGCATTCATCCTGGAAGCACTAAAATGTATCAGAATCTGCGTCAACATTATTGGTGGTCTGGTATGAAGGCGGACATCGCCAAGCATGTCGCCAAATGTCTGACCTGTCAGCAAGTAAAGGCACAACATTGTAAGCCGGGAGGACTTTTGCAACCTCTCGCGATCCCAGAATGGAAATGGGAGCACATCACGATGGACTTCGTGACTGGACTACCAAGGAGTCAAAGAGGAAATGATTCAATTTGGGTAGTGGTCGACAGGCTAACAAAGTCGGCTCACTTCATTGCAATACGAAAGGACTTGAGTCTGGATAGACACGCAGACCTGTATGTGCGTCAGGTGGTTCGTATGCATGGAGTGCCGGTTACGATAACTTCAGATAGAGACCCGAGGTTTACTGCTGCTTTTTGGAAGAGCTTGCAGAGTGCTTTAGGTACAAAGCTGCAGTACAGTACGGCCTATCATCCACAGACGGATGGCCAGTCTGAGAGGACTATTCAAACTCTCGAGGACATGCTGAGAGCTTGCGTAATAGACTTCAAAGGAAGTTGGGAAGATCAACTTCACTTAGTGGAGTTTGCCTACAATAACAGTTATCAGCAGAGTATTCAGATGGCTCCTTTCGAAGCGTTGTATGGCCGAGTGTGCAGAACACCAGTGTGTTGGGATGAAGTTGGGGAAAGGAAGATAACAGGCCCAGAGTTGATTCAGCAGTCAGTAGATGCCGTGGCAGTGATTAGAGGCAGATTAAAGACAGCGCAGAAGCGAGCAGAAAAGTTATGCAGATAAGCGTCGAAGGTCTTTAGAGTTCCAAGTTGGTGATCACGTTTTTCTGAAAGTGTCACCAATGAGAGGAACTTCGCGCTTTGGTAAGAAAGGCAAACTGAGTCCGAGGTACGTAGGTCCGTTTGAGATTCTTGAAAGAATCGGGAACCTAGCGTATCGTCTTGCATTGCCGCCAAGATTGGCGCAAGTGCATGACGTCTTTCACGTGTCGATGTTAAGGAAGTACGAGCTCGACTCGACCCACGTGCTCAATTTTGAGGAATTGGACGTGGATGACCGTGTGTCATACGTGGAAAGCCCGGTTCAGATTGTCGATCGCAAAGAGCAAGTTCTGCGTACAAAGACCATTCCGTTGGTCAAAGTGGTCTGGCAACACCACGGTACAGAAGGAGCGACATGGGAGACTGAGGAGTCAATGAGAGAATTGTACCCCCACCTTTTTGATCAAGTATTGTAATAGGTTTAAATTTCGAGGACGAAATTTTTATAAGAGGGGAAGAGTTGTGACAGCCTGAATTTTCATAATTTGTTTTCGATTAAATAAATCGGGCCTTTCATCGAAACGCTAATAGTGCTATTCTCTGAGCTGATCACTCACGAGATAACTGGACTATCCGGGGAAACAAGTAGGGAATCTAAATGCAATTGCACTTGAGAATTCGACCAAGAATCGATCTCAACCGTGTTGATCTTTGCAAGGGTCATTACGGCACCGTCGAGAGATCGATCGAAATCAAAGATAGCTCGATTTGATTGAGATATGTGATCAAATTATGGGTGATTCCACTTGATTGAAAAATTCTCATCGATCGGCACTAAATTGATTTTTGTCGTTTTGGTACCCGGTGCCCGTAATTGAAACCTTGAGATTTTCACGACAACTGAGAGTTGCTAATGGTCGAAGATGTACTTTGTGACTCGAGATAAATCGATCACAGGTCAATTGCACCAAAAATTCCTAAAAGTTATCCGGTAGACTAGGTCACGCTAAAAGCGCGCCGGATTGAAAATAACCGCAAATTTGAACCCGATTTCAGAAATTGAAAGTTTCGAGGTGTCACAAGCTAT
Source organism: Eucalyptus grandis (assembly GCF_016545825.1). NCBI lineage: Eukaryota > Viridiplantae > Streptophyta > Magnoliopsida > Myrtales > Myrtaceae > Eucalyptus > Eucalyptus grandis. The sequence continues at coordinate 20,394,488 of NC_052618.1, read as the reverse complement.
TTTAGGAACGTCGACTCACTCTCCGAGAAATTTTCAGAGATTCCGGGATTTTTGGAGAAAATCGATACGGACGTTGCGGAAAATCAGTGGAAATTCAGATGGGCTAAATTGATGGAAATTGAGATTTCTAAACTGAGCCTATGAGTGTCGGGGAATTATGGAAAATCATTTGAGATTTTTCTTCATTGAAATCGGATATCAATTTGGGAGATTGAGCAAGGAAATTGAATTTAATTGGTGAAATTCGGAATTGGAGAAAAGGCAGAAAATTTGGACTTCAAACTTTGGATTAATTGGTGGAAATTATGGGGAAAGTAATAGGAGACAAAGTAATAAATTAAGGGGATAGGGATTGTTGACTCTTCCGCACGGTTGCTTCCTCGGCAATCTCGGCCAGCTGCTTCACGTCACTTTCATCATTCCCTTGAAGCTTATCCCAATTTCCCCACCGCATGCAGCTCAGCTGAAGTCCTCTGTCTCTGCTTTCTTTCGAATTTCTTATTCGAAGCTCCTTCCTTCATCCCCTTCGAGCTAGCTGCCGCATCCTGTGTCGTCTCCAGGCCCGGTCAACCGCCAGCAAAGAAGACCGACTCAGCTTTCTTCAATTCAGCGCCCATGTCTCCAGTTGCTACAGCTCAACACCACCGAAGACCTAGGCCCACGCGTCTTCAATTTTGCCGAGCTACCACCATCTGAAGAAGCCCCCACCAGCTTCTCCACCGAAACAGTTTCGGTCTTGCCGCGCTGCCATCTCCGAAGCCCACCGAAGTCAGCTGAGTTCCTGCTTTGTTGACTCCTTGAAGCCCACAATCCACCGAAGACACCAGCAGCTTCGGTCTTCATGACTGCAGCTCGTGCTCGTGCTTCTCCACGTCTTCTCCACGCACCAAGCTCGCTCAAGCCACGAAACTGCTTCAGCGATCTTTTCCCCCTGCTGTAGCTCCCACGTTGACGCTTGCTGCTCCGCTTCTTTCCTCTTCGCCAGCAAGCTGTCCGTGTGGTCTTCTCCAGCGTCCATTTCCTGGGCTCGTGGATCAGCCCAGCGAAGCCAGCGAATTTTGGTCAGCAGTTGGGCCCGTCCAGAAACCAGAGAAGGCCATTTTGCAACCCAGCAAAGCCCAAATGATTCAGGCTCAGGCCCAATTCCATTGCAAGCTTTTTGAAGGCCCACTTGGCCCAATTCAAGCTCAACTCAGCCTTTCCAAGCCCAGCCATTTTGGGCCCAAGTCCACCGAGAAGTTCAGCCCGCGAATCAAGTGAAGCCCAGCCCAAGTTGGAAACAAATCTCAGATTTGGGCTGAGATTTGTTGGGCTAAGTTTTAGGCCCGGTCCGAGAGTTCGCCGACGCCGCCGAAAATTAAGGTTTCGGCCGCCGTCGCGTCGTTGTCGCGGTGAACCGGTTTTCGCGATACACCGGTGAGTTTATACTCTAAACTCTGCTTAGTAGGTTAATGACGTTTAAGGGGTGTTAGATTTATTTTATTAGGAATTAGGTGGTTAGTTAGATTAAATTAGAAATTGAATTATTTAATTGAGCATGTTAGGTGGTTAGCATGGTTTAGCTAAGGCCTAAATAAATTGTGCTATTTATCTAGTAGGGTTCGGGAATTTTTCCGAGTCCGTATTGGTTATTAATTTAATGATTTAGGCCTAGGTTATTATTTGTAGAATTTAAATTGATTTATTTAATTAATTTCAGTAATTATTTAATTATTAATTATTTTTCCGGAAATTAGGCCGAGATAGTCGGTGACCGGAATTTCGTGCCGATTGCAATGGTGTGGTTAATTTATGCAATTGAGTGTTAAATTATGCAAATTGAGTGCTGATTTGATTTTTGGTATTTAATTCCAAAATTGTGAATTTCAAATATTTATTCAGAAAATCCTGTGTGTCGGGTTTTGATACCGAAAATGGTTTTTAGTACTATATGAAATAGTGGGGTTTCAAAAATAGGAATATCAATTTTTCTGGATCAAGTTGACCGTGTACCCACACACGAGTATTTTCATGGATGTTTTTAATACGAAGAAAAGGCCAGGCTCACCATTTTAATTGAAGCATTTGAGTGCAATGCACGGTGCCCAGGCCATATTTGAGTGATCGTGTGATGGTTATGAGAAATCGTCCCGGGCTGTTGAGCTGGCGTTATCCTTATTTGGGATACCCCATGGACAACGGGAAGCCGGTCGCAGTTGATTCTGGACCCTATGCTCCTTCGGGAAAGCCGTCTGATAAAGAGACGTGCCGCGCTCCATGGGGGGAGGCGATGCCTGGCAATGCCAGAAGACCGCCGAACTGAGAGTAGGCCGTGCTATATGCCGAGATCAAATCTAAGAACGCATGATTAATTGAGTGTGCATTTCAATTATTGGAGCTTATTTGTTGCTCATGCTCTCGTGTTGTCTATGAGATAAATTGTACTGACCTGCAGGGTGGATCTGAGACGAGGTAAGTCTCCTTGATTGTGTGATTGCGTGCTTAGGACGCTTCTTGGCGTATTTCCCTCCTAATTGGGGTTTAGAGCTTAGACTTGCTGAGATGATATCTCACCCCGTTGTGGGACAACATTTTCGGGGTCGTCGAGTGGAGGACCCGGAGCCGAGAGGAGGTGATCGGAAGCGTAGGTCGGTTAGGACCGCTTCTTTTTTGGAAGGCCATCTTTTTGTAGTCTTTGGCCATGGACCCGTGTTCATGACTCGGTGTATATATAAAAGCATGTTTGTGTGTGAATCTATTATCCTGCCTTTCTATCCCGAGATGATTACTGTCAGGGGATTTCTTTTCGCTTCCGCATGTGCAATAAAATGGAAAGGGTCGGCGACTCGTCCTGGGAAGTCGCAAATTTTTATCGACCAGATAGGGATGGGCACGCGCTCGGGGTCCGGGGCATGACATGCGCCTCCGCGCTTGGGCCGTCACATTTTACATGTGAGTCGATATGAGACCTCCCTCTAGTAATGGTCATATAATGCAATTTTAATAGGTTCGCCTACGTAGAAAAATGGTAAACCCAATTGGTATCAGCTCAATTATGACATTTTTCATTTAGGTGTTGGGTGATGAGGAGAGAGAGAGAGAGAATACTGACTTGGACAATCTTGGCCATTCAATGTGACTCTGTTGAAATGATGTCAATATAAGAGGCCAACATCATACACCAATGTAGACAATTAATGGCTATCTACCGGCATCAGTGTCCAATTTGGCATTTTCTATTCAAAATTTTAATGAAGGTCTCACATTGACCCATATTGGACAAGTTGAGGTATTTGATTGAATAATCAATTGTAAAACAAGCAAAAGCTCAAGTATTTGGGGAATCATTACCCCTTTTATATGCTATTGCTTCTAATACGTCCTTGGCACTTATTGACCCCGATTGAAGTGCAATTGCAATAGATTGATTGCTTCAGCTACCACACAATGACCTGATAAACCTCACTTACTTTAGCATTAGTTTTATGCACGCATAATTCACTTGTATAAAAGGATAGATGATAAGGTGGGTAAGCATTTCTTTACTTTAGTCTCTCTAGCTTATTGAGAGTAATGATATTCTCAAACATGGGATCATTAGCAATATTTTCTACGAATCTTCATGAATTTCCTGTATCCAGATGATTGCTTGAACGCAAAGAATTTTGTTTCTCTTGAGGCTAGGTAAAGGAGAATTTTCCTTCGCTCAGGCTAGGTAAAGGATAATTTCCTTCGCTCAACTTTTGCTTATCCTTTCAACTTGTTGAGCCACCAGAGGCTCCTTTGCATCTTTGGCATACTTTTTTCTGAAACTTCTGACTTGACTCTGCAAATGCAAAGGCAAGGACGTTAGCGTTACTTAGCCGGTTGCAAGTGGGATATAACTAAAAGCTAGTGATCCATCACTGGGTGGTAAGGCGGTTAGTTACCAGTACCTTTCACTCAACTTTGAGGTGCTGATGCTCCATACGTTTGGTCAGATTAGAGAAGCAGGGTCATTGTTGCCCATTTGAGCATTGAAAGCAATTTCCATCGTCATTGACATTATGTCATTCCTCCGCTATGTAGATTTTTTCCTTAGTTTCATACCTAGTTGGTCAATAGAGTGATCTAGTGAGCTTGAAAATATATGGAAACTTCACCTGGATTTGTCAAGTTAATAGCACTGAGAATGACTTGTATATCATTAAGCCCATATTAGTCAAAGTCAGAGGTTCTTAATGAGAGTTTCCTCTGTCAGAGAGCTTCTTTGTAGCTTTGATGCTATTTCCCAAAAAGTTACCTTGTCCACTTCCTTGGTTGTTCCTGAAGGTGTCCTGCGGTGCTTTGCATCTGAGTAAGCACACGGGATTTAGCTGAAATTTTTGGGAACTTCATATAATGCTGGTCTTTCTAGAGAATGAAGAGCTTTGAATGGTATGGTCACATATAACAATCCTCCATATCCTTCTTATGTTTGTGAGAAGCTTATTTGAGGAAAATGCTAGACTTATATCACATGAAAGATCTCGTTTGAGCAACATGGTACACTTAGGTCACATGAAATTAGAAGAGCTTGTTCCGATCTCCGGTCCCTTTAGTCAATGGAACTTTACTTTCAAGCATAAAGCAAAGGCTTCTGTCCATCTCCAAAAGAGTTATCTAATGGTTCTCTCGATGCCACATAGCATAGTTGCTTGAGGGAGTATAAATCACATTCTATACAACTATTGACAGCTGATTGGCCTATGGATACATATTTGTCTTCCCTTGCTTGCTTAATCCATTGAAGTCCTCCATTACTAGACTTCAGATGAAATGGTCTTCGACATTCTCTGATGACTCCTGCTTCACTGCCCTTGCAGTTAATCTTTTTTGTACTTTTCTTGTTTGTCATCTATGCTATGCTTAGGCGTTTTGGTTAGATATTAAGTCTTGGAGCCATGCATTATGGAGATGTCGCCACTATGCACGAATTGGTTGATGAAGAATCCTGCCTGAAGTTTCTTAGCTTGAATAATGGCTTTCAAGTGGGTTAATCCAATTCTCTCTTCTACCCAAACAATCAGACTCCATGTCTATTAAATAGGTTTAGTTTTAACAAATTCTGGTCATCATCATTAAAATAAGTATTAATATGGTGAAAAGGTTACGTAAATAAACAACAAAGGCAGATTGAGATGTTATTTGGTAGTACACCGTGGTTAACACTTTTTAAAGAACACTAATATGATTAGCTTGTGTGGAACTATTTTTAGGGCCCTGGCCAAATATATCTCCAATCCTTGCAGCAAGTGTCATTTTTCTGCTACATTAGTTGCTATGTTCTTCTAACAAAAGCTTTATTTTAAACTGCATTGCACAAAAATTCTATTTCTGGGATAGGCAAAGTTCTGTACGCAGCTGATCTTCAGCTTCAATGCTAAAACATGTCAAATTAGTTACGGCATTTTTCATGCATTTTTTGCTTGATCATATGATAAAGAGAAACATTTTGACATTGAAGTAAAGTATCATGCAGGTGAAGTTTTACAGCTTGAGTATGAAATTACTAATGGAATGACAGTTTTCACGGGATGATTATGCCATTTTAGTGTAAAATGAGTATTTCGAAAGTGAAAGACATCTGACATTTCTGTGCAAACTTTGTAGAAAAAAGAGGTGGTATTTTCAGATTCTTACCTTGATTTCTGAAGCTGGATTACGTAGTTGGTAGCCTTCCCCCCTCAACTGCTTGTAACGTTCCAGCACCGACTGCATACTGCGAAATCGAACTTTCAGATATTGACTAATATGTTTCGTTGTTATAGGACTTTGTGGTATTACTTCCAAAATTGTAAAATGAATGCAGAAGCAAGTTGAGGTACATCTGCATAGTGCAAATGGGTAAATCCCCTAATGTCAACCCGAAGTCAACTTGTGAATTATCTATTGAAAGTTGTTACCTTATTACTGAAATCACCATAGAAGCGTGAGACCTGGTGGATGTTACCTATGGTTGTACCCATCAAGGTCCGTCATCTCAGGGCACCATCCGATTCTTTTGGATATTTAAATTTCAAGAAGAAGACTACTGACAAACATGCAAAGTGGTGTCCGTGTTGTCCATTTTTGGATTAATTTAACGTTTCATTGAATTTCAAATTGGGAGAATAGAATGTCGTAACAGATGGTTGAGCTATCCCTATTTCTAATTATGTTGAGTACTCATGTTATGAGCTTTGAAGAGCTAAAAAATGAGTGCCACATTTATCGTTACTGTCACAAGAAGAAGCAAGTGTAGAAGTTCTGCCTTCCAGTTGCAACGGTTGTTGTCTATTTGAAGATAATTTCCTATGTAGTCCAGAAGGTTCTTTATGCAAATACATAATCAGAGAATTTTTGGACATTTTAACGGGATAAAAACAATGAATCTGATGGCCGATAATGTAACAAGACCTGAGCAAATTGTTGAGTATATTAGTCTTGTTAATTTAGCTAGGGGAACTCAAAGAACACAGGTTTGATTGAATCCACTACATGCATTCAGCAAATACCAGAAGCACCTTTGATTCATTTCTAATGGATTTTATCTTAGGGACTTCAGTAGCCAAGAAAGGGTATGACTCTCAATCTTTTTGTGGTGGATTGATCGTTAGAAAGAAGAATGACATACTCCATTCCCTGTTATAAGTCATATGATACAACAGATATCGTGGATTTCTTCTTTTCAAAAGTTGTTAGGCTGCATGGTATTCCGACTTGCTGATAAAGATGGGAAACTCATAAGCCATCGTTGGACTTTGGGGAGGAGATTCAACATTCAATTGGGATATTCTACTTTTCACCTTTGAACATATGCTTAGACAGAAATGGTTAACCCAAGTCCGGTTATCTGATATGGGATTTCTCATTGGAGATAACAAGAAGGGTTTGGATTTTCAGGAAGGAGGCTTGTACACGTTCATTTGAAGCGCAAGAGGTTTCCTAAGGGCGAATGTGATGAACTTAAGTTGATGAAGTTTGGACAGACTAAAGCATCGAAGAAAATCTTACTTATTCCATACAGCTGCTATTCGAGTTGCATACAGATCAGCCTAATTACAATGTTTCTGACTTACATGATTCTGTGAGGTTTGACAGAAAGGTTGCTGCAGTTGAAGATCAAGTTAGTCAACTGCTGAAGAACCTTGAAGACGCCATTGAAGATGTGTTAAACGTTAAAGAAGTGAGACGACTTTATAAGGGAAATCTACAAGTGAAAACATTTAGTTTTTTGTTAAAACTCTCACCATCGAGCTTGATTTTATTTATTATGGCCCATTTGATGCAGAAGCATAGTCATATAGTGTTCTGAGCGTTTTTCTTCTCTATTTAATCTTTCCTTATTTTGTTAGGATCAATGAGCGGTCATGTGATAGTCACGTGACTTTTGTTGAGGCTGAATGGTTCTTTATCTGTAATTGAGGATTGAGATCGTCTTATGTTTGAAATCTTGTATAAATAGGGCTTTGATCCACTTTTTCTGTCTAGATTTTCTCTAAATCCCAAAATATGAAAAATGTTACTTATACATGATGGACTATCATCAAATTTAATTTTTGACTGGTAGCAGAGTAATGTATTTTAATATCTCCAAGCCCTTTATTTTCCTCTCCAATTGTCAATTTCCATGATTCCATATTAAGGCACATCTAGCGTATGCATAGGTGGAATATCCTTGCATTTGAATATTGAACCATACCTTTTTAATAGTTTGAGCTTTTAGATTAGTCATTAACAATGTAAATAGCAAAACAAGTCCCTATTTTCATTTTTATTTTCAAATTTATCCCCACCTTTCAATCTTATCAAAATAAATTTATATTTGTTGAGATTGCATTAAATCTATCAACCTCCCACAAGTAAACTCTCTCGATCCAAAAGATCCATTACTTATGCTTTTTACCCTTTTAGCATTATATAATGTCAACTTTGTCACTAAGGCTATGTTTTCATTAAAAGAAAACCTAGTTTTGTAATATTTCTTCATATAAAATCAAATAAACATTTTCAATATATGAAAATGACCGATATCACGCCAGATATATCTTCTCCCTTGAATTATGTCTTTTACTTTACCTTTTCTTTTTGTTTGCTCAAAAACTTCCTATAATAGAGTTTATGGCCTTATCTAACATATTTCTTTTATAGTCCTATACTAATTTCCATTGAAAGTTTATGTTGTGCTTGTATAGCACGTATCTAGATGCATTTCTGTTTCAGTGTAATGAAACTAATTTTAATTTTATTTCCTGTATCATTTATTTATAAAAAATGATGGTTATTGACGTCTAACATGGTCCAATCATCTATATTTCTATTCTCATATGTTCATAGTACAAGTTCGATATGAAACTAGTAAAATCAACTAATCCAAAGATAATCCTATCTTATTACAGTATTCAGGCATTTTTCTATGTGTCACGCATACATTTTATCTTTCTCATGCTTAAATATTTGTAGAAGAGATAGTCTTACTTGCTTAAAGGGGAGAAATGTAAAATCAATTTCTACTCGTCCTAATCTCTCTAGATAGTTACTTTGGAATCTAAATCTATAAAATCACAAAGAAAATTCTCATCATTCCATACTTATTAGCTTAACACGCAAAGAAATTAATGGGTAAAGGTTGGGTATGGTCAAGCCACTTAACGCAATGAAACACCAAAATTTTGCCCATTTTTATATTGATATATGTGTTGAATCTTTTCTCATGTAATTAATTTATCTACTGTATTTATCTGTAAGTGTTAATGGTATGATAAATCGTAGTTTCTGGATCGGATCGTATGACTTAGCCATTGATAGCACAAAACACTAACACCATGTGAATCTGTGAAGTTCTTTTGGAAATGACACTGACGAGTTTGTGACATCTTTTTCAATTTGCTTGATATTGGATGTTTTGTGCATGAATTTCTTCTCTTCATAGCAAATTTTCATTTAGTGATAACACTGACATTGACATCAAGAGATACATGTTGAATAAATATGTTCATAACTACCGACCAGTTTTCACCACCGCTTTCACCATATTTCAAGTTCAGTTATTTGAATGTTGATTTGCTTTTGAATGGACCTTATTTTAGGGTTTTCTTCTTATACACTATATTAACCTAATTTAGTAAATCATTAGAGTCAAACTGAACAAAAATTGAGTCATTGTTATATATATAATTTGTTGTCGTCAATATGTATTCATCTTTTGGTGAGGATCAATTTCAAGCATGTACTTGCAATATCTTTTGGTTATCTTTATGAGAAATAAATCTCAAAGTATTATGTATCTTTGAGATTTTGATTAAAACCGTTTTGAAAGGAGCCAACTTTTCCCTAAACAATTCTAGCCCATATATCTGACTACTTCATAAGACCCACTTCTTATTAGAGCTGCCAAAATGGAGATACTGAGATTATTGTAGGTCTATTGTATTAAATAAGGAAAACAAACGAATGAACATAAACCAAAATAAACAGCAAAAAATACAAAATTGAATTAAGAATAAAAGAAACATTGTCCTGCTTTCAGGCAGTATGTACGAGAGGCATGCATATGTAAATGGAGAAGTAAAAAATCCAAGGGTCATGACAACAGAAGATTCCTCTAACTTTGGCTGATCCCTATGCACATCGACACATGTTATCACTATAATATTTAGGTATCATAGCCAAGACTCAAGAGGTCAAAGCCCAATATGATGTTGAAAAAGAACTGAAGCCAATAATCAGTGAAAAGCATTGAGTATAGCATAGAGGAGACTTGACTTTGAGGGAAGAAAAAAGAGCTAGGGATCTAACCTAGAGCTGGTGAAATCGTAAAGCTTTCCAGTGGAAGAGAAGACAATAACTCCCACCTCAGCATCGCAAAGTATGGAAAGCTCCCTCGCCTTCTTGAGCAACCCATTTCTTCTCTTTGAAAAAGTGACTTGCCTACTCGTGGAGTTGTCGATTCTCCTTATTGCAATCTTTCCTCTTCCCATCTCTCACCACCTTCTCCTTTAAAATTTAGGGTTTCTTACCCTCTTTATCTATTAAATTTACGATTAAGTTCTGGTTAAATCACCAGTCCCTCATGATATCACACATAAAAAAAACTTAACGTATTTCACCACTCAAACAAGAGGAATGAAAGTTATGATTCTAGCTCAAGAACACAAGGCATTCGCATATTAATGAGAAAAAATATATATAGTAACAGCAGATGTGATCGAAATATGAAATAATGAAAAGTAGAAAGATGAATATAGCAAGACGAAGAATAAGAAAGAGAAAAAGCCTCACTTGCTGTAAGCCGTGATTGAATGGACTACAGAAACAATGCTTGGTGTTTCTCTGGATGGGGTTTCAAATTAGAAAGGAACTGATGTTCTTTTCCCCTCAATGGCAAGTTGAAAACCTCGTATTTGAAGGAAAAAGGGAAAGGCGGAGCAGATTCTCTTCGTCCAATGAAAGGTCAGCTCTATTCCCCAAAACAGAAAAGAATTGGGTCTCTCGCCAACCGGTGGATGGACACTCGCGCGAGTACGACTTAACTGAAACTCTACGTCTCAAGGCACTGACACTCCCGAGAAAGCCTTTGAGGAAGAGAGACAGATCAGCTAAGGACAGATGTCAGTCCACTAAGGAGAGTAGCACTCGATTTGTACTCGAGAGGAAAGACAGCAGAGCAAACCTAGTATTCTCATACAGTTGGCTTGAGATTCTTGGGTAGCATGTGGACAGCGCCGTTGTCGTATCCATCGTTGACACGTTGTTTATTGTTTTAATCTATTTCGTACACCCTAAAAATATAATTCATTTTTTTTTTCACGAATGATGCTAATATGTCATCATCACGTGTGCACTTACGAAACTGTCTTTTTCAAAAGAAGGGTACCAGTCAACAACAAAATTTGCACACTTATTGATTGATGTTACTTACGAAACCCTTTCTTTTTAAATTACAATATTTTTTGGCCAAAAGGAAACGAAAATAAAAGAAGTTACCCCAAAAGCGAGATGGCTAATGCAGTCCTCTTTCATCTTCTAACTCTAATTACTCATGAGATATTTATTTCCGGTCATCATAACCTTCAACTGATCATCGCCTTGATTACCTCCATCGCTACCATCTCCTCAATGAGCTCTACATCGGTCGAGTCTCCAAAAGGACAAAAGAGATATGAGGTATCAATACTAACAAGTTTGTGTTACCACACCTTATGGCAAAAGAGAGAGGAGGAGGGGGAGGGGAGGGGGAGGTATATTGTCCATGGAGCAATGCACTATCAACGCTAATGATTGAATTGGCAAAGGTGATTGATACTGGTGGCTATATGAGGCATGACGTCTTCACAAATGTTGGGCATAGATATAGCATATAGAGATCAAGAGTGTGTTGGGGGTGGGACATGGTCAATCACAAACAAGTTTGACATAAAAGAAAACATTAGTGCAGGGCATAAATCTAGTAGACAGAGATCACGAGTGTGTTGGGGGCGGGGGCATGGTCAATCACACAAAGAAGTTTGACATAAAGAAAACATTAGTGCGGGACAGATGAGCCTAAGCGTGGAGTGGGTGCTCTCTTTACCATAATAGGACAGAGTTTTTTTTTAGTAACTTATAGTTTCTTTTTACTTAGAATGAATTTGTCATGGTTCGTAATTCTTCCGTGCTCACGAACTCTTATGAGTGAAGCTTGGAGTTATTAGTTGAAGAGTGAATGATGCATAGGGGATTAATACAACTGGTCCATTAGAGTGGCGTTAGAATAGTTGATACTAGGAGTTCTAAGATGGAATGAATAGATCGCTAAGGAGTTTTGAAGGTGGGGTTGACCTCCTGGGTATAGACTAGTTGAGAGCTGATGTTGCTCTCTTAATGAGGCCATGGCAGGCCGAAGCTAGTTATTGAGCTCAAAGTGATATGCTATTTTGCTCAATGGACTAGACACCCAAGTTAAGTTGGGCATGGTACATCCGATACGAGGAAGCTATTTATTGTATTGTTCTTTGGAACAACTATAGAAGGAAGGTTGGTTTGTTGTTGTTGGCTCATCAAGCTCCACACAGGCTATTCCACGGCCAAGAAACTACTAGGTCGTGACAGATAGCATCAGAGCAAGATCCCTGCAGTACATGAGTTGAGATGGAGAAAACTTGTGGTCTACCCGGTCCTACAAGGGTGGAGGGTAAATTGCTAGGGTCAAATAAAGTGTGGCTCTCAACTAGCTTATAAGATGATAATGGCGGCATATGAAAGACCCAATTCCCTACTAACTAGGGAAAATGTTCCTAGATCAATTGATTTGTCTTAAGAAGAGGTCTATTGCCACGTTTTTAACAAGGAAAAAAACCTCTATTGGTTTGCTAAGATCAAGAAAGGCTTAGTATGTGAAATAGGATGCTGCCAAAAGGTGCAGGATGCTTATCACCCATTTGCCCTCATGTCACTTTGCGTCCTCAATTTTTAAAACCTTTGATTTGGCCTACTTCATGATGACTAGGGCTAATAAATGGGTGGATTGGGTAAGGCTGGGTTTGGAATGGATAAAAACGGTTTAATTCAAATTGACTTATTAACATGTTTTTTCTTGTTTGTATGCAATACAAGTTTAGTGACTCACACCAGACCTAATCCATTTACTAAAATATTTTCATATTTAATTTAACCTATGAAAATATGTATCAATCTAATTAATCCACTTTAAGCTCTTCATCTGTATATATTATTTTGGTAAAATTGTTATTTTGACTATAAGATGCTAAAGAATTGACTTTCAACGTTGCATAAAATTATTATTTTTGTATTGATTCATAATAAAGAATAATAGAAAGTTAGTATTTGGTAGTAAATCTAAAATCGTGGCAGTAATAAATTCTAAACTATATTTTTTAGAAATCTTTATATACACACACATTGATTTGTGAAAATGGTTCATGAAATGAATTCGGATATGGTTTGTGAAATGTAGGTTGCTTTATGATATGAATCCTGAATTTAGTTTGTGGATTATTGGAGGATGATGATTTGATACTCATTATCTCTGTGAACTTGGTTCGGGGTTCTAGGTATGCATATTGGTTTCAAGATATCTATTTAGGTCAAGTTACTAGTAGATAATAGGTGGGGACATGGCCAAAGAGCGAATCTTGATTGCCTTATTACTAGATGTTATGTGGTAACCATGGATTGATATTGACGATGAGAGTGATTAATGAACTAAATCATTGATATATGTTAATTTAATATATGTGTATTATATGTTTATAATCAGATTAAAATGATATAACCACTTTTGATTTGGTATTTGAATTGTATATTGAAGTTAAGATAAGAGAGTTTTTATAATGTTTTATAAATATACATAGTGGATATTCGACATGTTTAGAAGAAATATGTACTATTCACTGAGTTGTGATTGGTTACTCCATTTATTCTAAGTCTTACTCAAGTAATTTAGTTAACGACAAATGGAATGGGAATGCTATCAACATGGATACTGGGGAGTTGGATCTTTGGTATGGTTTGAGGCAGATATACATATATATATATATATATATATGTATGTATGTTTGTTGATAACTATTTGGTTTAGATGAGTCTTGAGTCTTTAGTGTATCTGTGTGTCTATATATACATATATGTATGTATATATATATTTAAATTTATTGTAGATTGTAGAAATTTTAATATTGCAACCTGCTCTTTGTTTTATCATATATATATATATATATATAGAGAGAGAGAGAGAGAGAGAGAGAGAGAGAGAGAGAGGTAAGACCTAAAAGTACGTTGATCAAGTACCCAAAAGCCCTCTTTTCTCGCGTATATATTACCGAACCAATAGCATTCCGACTGTACTCGCCACGAGGCCTGTAATAAAGAGAACATGAGACACTAAAGAAAGAAGCCACTGATTCTGTTGCTAACTTTCGATCAGATGAAACGCAAAATTGTCTCATCACAGAATAAGATATTCAGCTTATGACACTGGATCTTTTTGGGAATAACCAATGTTAAGGAGGTACTGAGCAAGCTGTCAAGTTATAATATTAAATAAATAAATAAAACGACATTGCCCATCCATGATTTGTCACTGCAGCAAAACACAACCCTGTACGTATCAATCCGTGCGATGTTCTGCATTCTCTCCATCAGAGCATTGCATCACCTGCTAATGCTCTGTGCTCACTGTGTGATTGCCGCTTTTGCACAGAGTCCTGTGCTATGTTTGCGAAATTGGGGAAAAATTGGGAGGACTGAAAATTTGTGCACAAATTTTGAAAAAAGAAGTGTAAAATTTATCTGATAAGTAAGAGGATGAAATGTCCTATAGAAACATCTTAAGTGGGATGCCGAGAGTGGTGGGTTCTTTCGCTTACGTGTCCTCCCAGGTTTACTCGCCGGCTGCCGGCTGTATAAAGTTCCTCGATCACCCAAAAAAAAAAAAAGTTCTGTAGAGACACCACCCGCCACGGTGGCTTCGCTGGATAAGATTCCGTTGATCCTTGCTTTCAATGTGAGGGGTTTAAAACCTAGTGGAAGCGCTTGGTGCCTTAACCTCTTGCACAGGGTGGTGGTTCCTTCATGCGGTCCTAGGGTTTGCCCGTCGGTTACCGGTTGTATGAAGTTCCCTGGGTTATAAAAAAAGAAGTTATGTAGAGACCTACCACCGCCTACGGTGGCATCGTTGGCTTTGGGCTTTGTCCTCCTCACGAAGAGGGCAAGTTCGAATCCCACTGGTGTCACTAGGGTTCTTAAGTGTGATGTCGGGATTGTGGGTCATCCGCTAGCATTACCCCTGGTTTACCTCGCCGGCTGCTGGCTATACAAAAGTTCCAAGGTCATAAAAAAAAAAAAAGTCCTGTATAGACCTTTTCTACTCACTCTCTTTCCCTACATTGCTTCCCAACATAGCATTAAGTCTGAAAGGATAGAAAGAAAGAAATCATGGAACGTGTTAGAAACTACTCAACCAATTCCTTAAAGATTAATAAGACCATGGTTATCACCTTCGTTAAAGAGAGAAACAGGGCCAATTTCGCGAATGTCCTATTAATCACATATATAAGTCCATTGAATAAAAAAAATACAAAAAAACGCCCATAACCCTGAAAATATTGCTTCAAGAAATTTTCTATTTTTGGCGTGATGATTTTTCTCTTGATTCTCCTCCTTCCCTCCCTCCCTAATGTGGTTGACTTGTCCCATCTATTCACTCGTCTCTCACGACACCGCCCCCACCCATCAATCGCGTCCCAATCGCCCAATCTCGGATTTGTGATGCCATAGCCGCACCAACAATTTAATTAAATATGTGTGTGAATGACGTTTATAATTTGTAACTCATTAACTAAAGGCTTTCTCTAATAATGAATTGAAGGAAGTATACCGTTATTTTATTTTCCATTCATGCGAGTCAAGTTTTTTTAAGGAGCTCTTGAGTTGGGTAGGGCTTTATTTATGAATAATATCGCAAGCTCACCCTCATGTAATATAGAACTTAAATCATATTGAGTCATATGACAACACTAAGGTGGTTAACTTCCTTGGGGCATCAAGAAAGGAATTCTCATCGATGGTTGATCTCGACGGTACTGAGGTGGTTAACTTAATGTCTTGTAAATCCAATTAAGTGTCGAAAGCTTGTATACTCAACAATTTAAAGAAATTAAGTATTTCAATAACCTTAATTAGCATTGGCTTGTTAGAGTCAAGTAAGACAAGAATTTAATGTAATAAGTAAGGGATGTATTGCTTAATTTAATCAACAAGAAAAATAAAATGATGGCAAGTTGATTTGTGATAAATATATTACTAATAACAATGAGGTACGGACATTTAGAGTGTCAAAACTTGGCATGGAGGACACTTAAGTGTCAAAAGTTTGGAAAGTGACACTTAAGTGCTAAAATCGGAACAAAATAAATCACTTAAGTGTCACTCCAACCAAAATCTGGCTAAAATGTTGACGTGGTGGTTTTTCCGGCGAAAGAAGTGCAAAACGACGCTATTTTGCATCTGACTTAGGCTAAACAATACCAAAATGATGATGTTTTGGTGCTGACATTATAAAAAATTAATATAAAAATTAATTAAATTAAATTTAAAACTTAAACATTTAAAAAATAAAATTATTAAAAAAACTAAAAATTAAAAAATAATAATTTTTAAATAAAAATATTTAAAAAAGATATAAAAAAATTAATTAAAAAACTTAAAATTTTTTAAAAAAAAATTAAAAAAAAACTAAACTTATTTAAAACATGTAAAAATAAAAATAAAAATATTAAAAAACCAAAAAATTAAAAAGAAAACTAAAAATTTAAAACATTTAAAAAATTTAAAAACTAAACTTATTTAAAACTAAACCACTACTCGGTTGGCCTCTCTTGGATAATAGGCTACTTGAATATGTTCATATTTTCCTAACAGAGTTTTGCATTTGGAGATAAGAAGGTGCACATCCCAAGAGGTTTATCGCGATCTGTGAGGCAGTTTATCAAAAACAACATATCGTATTCAAAGTTAAAGATTAGTTCATTTTGTGCACGAAAGTAGTTCAGAATCTCCAAGCATGCTAGGGTTTCCACTTATCAAAGATAAAGTTTACTAGTTGGTACGGTGTAATCTGGACATTTTATACGGCAATGTTATCATTCGGCAATTAATATGGGAAGTGACTCAGCTTATATACGACGCTTCCCATCCTAATTGAAAAACAAGAGGCTTGAGAAGAAACTGCTTATTGGATCGCTGATGAACTCCGGCCTGAAATGGAAGAATTCGTGGTTTCCTCAAAGCGTATGAATATTTTTTTGGGATTTGACATTTAATTAAAAAGAAAATATAATTAAATCATGGGAACTCGGATCGAGATCTTCAGCCTCAAGATAAGGTCTTCTAAGATCGTGACTTGGACTTAGCATCGAAGGTTGGTGAACGGTGACCTCGAGGTTGACCACTTTCGAAAGAGGGAGATAGAGAGACTCATGTATGGCGATGGCAGTTTTGGTGATGAGCGATGATAACAATAACGAGCGGCTGCAATAATTTGTGATGCTCATGTGGCGTATCCAGTCAATGCACCACCATAGCCCCAAGTACGATGAGATTTATAACGTGCGGATAATGATGGTGTTCGGTTAATTACACCACGTCATGGCTGTCACATGGGGCATATACCGTGTAAATAAAACTTTCTCGTGAGAGAGGAGTGGGAGAAGGAAAGAAGGACACGTGCGTGACTGATCCGATGATTGTAACTTCTTGTGATGGTCGAAATTTTTAGGGACGGAGAGAAATAGGCAAACGGTTGTCACGTAGATTCGGCTATTGAGTGACTCGCTAACTTGATTTTATTCAATTACTGGTGAAATTGATGTTGGTGTCATCGAACAATTACTGGTGTAAAATATCATATTGTAAGAGCACCTAGTAAAACTCTTGTCAACACTCTCCGTCCTCCGCTATTTTAATTTGATTTTCCACACTTTCCTCGAACAAATCGACGCGATGGACTGTCTGGCTGTCCTCAACCTCATCTTTGTCAACACGAAATTATTTTTCGTGAATTTTTGTGTTTTACCTTTGTGGAACCATCCCAAGCAATCGCCTACATCTTATCGGTATTTTTTTCTTTTCTGAACGAAATATTTTCCTCTCCTATTTATTGACTTCCAATGATGAATTTCCATGGCTTACACAACATGAATTTCGTGAATTTTTGTGTTTTACCTTTTGTGGAACCATCCCAAGCAATCGCCTACATCTTATCGGTATTTTTTCTTTCCTGAACGAAATATTTTCCTCTCCTATTTATTGACTTCCAATGATGAATTTCCATGGCTTACACAACATGAATTTCCTATTCATCTTCATCCTTTCCGTAGTCATTCGATTAACAACAACTTTGGCAACATTTGACAATATACCTTCGGCTTCGCAAATTTCGACTCGAACGATCGTCGAATCTGCTGCCACGGGAATGCATCAATCATGATCCCGATCACCCAGCTTGCGGTCGACCAGCACGGCAAGGACCTTGTCCACAGCAGTCGCCAAGCCACGTATCACAAACCAATGCATCTTTGGGACGTTGTCACGGTCAACATGGCTGATTTCAGCACCAAGTTTACTTTCGTCATCAATTCGCTAGGTAGCGAGGCACACGGCGATGGTTTTGCCTTCTTTCTCGTTCCCTTTAGATCTCAAATCCCTGACTCCTTCGCGCAAAATCTAAGCGTCCTTCTGATAGGAGACAGCGGTGACTCGAGTTCGGGTGAAAATGTCTCAAGTATTCCCTCCATAGTGAAGTTGAGAGACAAGTTGCCAGGATTGGGGGCCTCGGATTTCTCAGGTAGCTCCGAACCGCTATCTGGGCAAAACAGTATTGACACATGGGAATCCTTCTCTGGCCCAGAAGTCCGTCTTGACATCGTATCAACCAATCGGAATAAAACGACACGACCGGTTGTGATTAGTGTTAAAAGGAGTGATCACACAAGGTTTTGGATTGCTTTAGGTTGTTCAGGTGGCATCGTACTGTTTATTCTCGTTCCGTGCTTGGGTTGGTTCTTCTGCAGGTCAAAGAGGAATCCGAAAGACGAAATTAGTCGAGAAGGAAATGAAGGTACAGTGTCCATCGGTGAAGAACTCAAAAATGTTAGTGGAGGGAGGAAGTTCTGCTACAAGGAATTGGTCGTGTCGACGCATAATTTCGCAGACGATCGTTTACTTGGCCGAGGGGGCTTGGGAAAAGTGTTCAAAGGTTACCTGACCAATGCGATCCTAGTGGCCATCAAGAAGATAACCCCGAATCACGACAAGGGGTGAAGGAGTATGTATCGGAAGTGAATACAATAAGCCAACTCAGGCACAAAAACCTAGTCCAGCCAATTGGTTGGTGCCACGAGAAAAAGGAGTTCCTTCTTGTCTACGAGTTCATTTCTCGAGGTAGTTTGGACAGTTACTTATTCAAGGGTAAAACCCTGTTGACTCGGGAAACTCGGTACAAAATTGCTCGGGGATTAGCCGAGGCGTTGCTGTACCTCCACGAAATCTATCGGGACATTAAATCTAGTAACATCATGCTTGATGAAGAATTTAATGCCAAGCTAGGAGATTTTGGGTTGGCTAGACTAGTTGACCATGCCAAAGGGGTGCGGACAACTACATTGGCTGGGACAATGAGTTATATGGCTCTCGAATGCTTTCAAATCGGTAAGGCAAGTAAGGAATCGGACATCTATAACTTTGGGTTGTCCTTTTTGTTGCGAAAAGGCAAGCGATCGAACAATAATATAGACAGATAAATAAAATAAATCGGACACCAGATTTACGTGGTTTAGTCGTAAAGACCTACGTCCACGGGGAGAACAACAATGAATTTCACTATAAATTAAGCGATACAAAGAGATTACACACTCGAGTCACTCAAACACTCTCTCGATGTTTCCCAAGCTCTAATTACACCCAATAACGCATGCAGTGTTTAGCCCAAAAATTCCTCAAGAAATAATCTCTCGATCTCACGAATGAATTACACGCAAATCTTAACACCATTTTTAATTGGCTACAAACGCTAAACTTCATTGGATGTAATTCACGAACAAGAATGACAAAGAAAATCCCTCCCAAGCACTCGACGACAAGACAATGCTTCAAGAACAATTATTCATGATCAACGGCGGAACACCAAGCACTCATGCGGTGCTTCAAGATAATTTGTGATGCACCACTACCACCCACGTCCACAAGTTTATATATAAGTAAAACTCTTATTCTTTTGCCAACTTCTCATAGGATTTTGTTTCCTATTCAAAACATATCTTTGAATAATTTAAACAAAATCCAAGTCCTAGTCAAAGTTGGACTTTCCTATTTTAGCAATCAGACTCTCCAACGCAGATTCAAATTTGGGGAAGTTGATCTTCGGATTTTCTTTGCTTAATTTCGAATGTCCATAACATATCCAATTCGGAATATTCATAATTTCACATTGGACTCAAACTTGACACATATTTAAACACTTTTGGAGATAGTGAGCGGAAGAAAAGTCAATGACTCGAGATTGTCGTAGGACCATGTGGGGCTTATGGGGTGGGTTTGGGAGCATTATGGTACAGGGAGCCTTTTGGAAGCCTTAGATCCAAAACTGGGCCAAGACTTTGATGAGAAACAAGTTCAATGCGTGACAATTCTGGGGCTTTGCTGTGCTTATCCAGATTATAAGCCTAGGCCTTCTATCAGAGAAGCAACTGATGTTCTTAAAGGTGAGGCTTTGCCGCCAGACCTTCCCATGAAGATGCCTGTCCCAACATATCTAGCTCCCTTTTCGGGAATATCCATGTTATCACCCATTTCTTCATACAAGACCGGCCGCTGCTAATGAAGCTGGTGATGTATGTGCTTAGTTCTCAAAATTTTGTTTTTGTTTCAGGCTATGTGAATGGCTTGACAATTGTAGATTAAGTTTGTATGGAAGATGCCCACTGCCAACGAAGCTGGTGATAAATATGCTTAGTTCTCAACATTTTATTTTTGTTTCGGACTATTGTAATGGCTTCATGGTTGTAAATTGAGTTTGTATGCACAGCAAATTCAGAGGCTAATTTCAAACCAGAAAGTCTGATCAATTTGGTCAGTCAGCACGCAAATTTAGAATATGAAAATAACAAGTTGATTTACCATTAAATAATGGTGGTGCATGTGTGAAATGTCAAAATAAAGCGAAAGGAGCTCTTATGCGAAAGTGGACTTGACTAAATATTTCAGTGGATTCAATTTTGGGGCTCCCAATTGGATCTTCCAATTCCAAAGATATTGAACTTTTGTTGTGTTTTTCGCAATAGCGGTACCAGAGCCTATTAGCAGTCGGTCTCAACAATTGGATCATCACTGGTTGCCAAGTTGTGATTTTGGAATGATGATGTAGCAACAAACTGCCATCGCTAAAGAAAGCACCTTAAGGGACGAAGTTGTGATCTTGTCGCTGAAAATTCTTCTTTGTGATGATACTTTTCATTGCTCAAAATCCTTTTACGTGATGGAACTGGAATTCTGTTGGCATAATGCCAAGTCTTTGGCGATGAACGAGGTTGTCATTGTGAAATGCTCAAGCTTTAGCGACGAAATTTGCATTTTTGACCTTAGAGATGAATTTTCGCAATGGAAGATGGGATTTTTGTCACCATGGATCACCATCAGGGCTGAGTTTTATTCTTGTCACTAAAAGTGAGTCGTTATAACATGTTCTTCTACAGGATCAAGTTAGATTGGTTTCTACTTTCTATTATTATTTTTATTTTTTTTGGCTTAATCTAAGTCTCGAGACTTGTGTACTTTGACTTTTTTAAAATTGAAGCTCTTGAAACACTCAAACGTTGACATACAATACATATATAATTTTTTCATAATTTTTATATATTAAGAAAATTATTTAAACTTTTGTCGAAAATAACATAGTATTTTTTTTTGTTTTTATTTAAATCCAAACAAACTGGCTACTTAAAAATATCATATACAAGGGGTGAGCGGTTCCCGGTTTTGGTTCGGTTCCGTCTAGAACAGGAACCTACTGTCACGGAGTTCCGAGGGTCGGTTCCAGGTTCCAATAGGTTCTTTTTTTTTTTTTAGGCATCAAAATCAATAATCCATACTTGCAATTCAGAACTTCTCCAGAGCTAGGAATAGCCCAGTTGCTTAATACAACTATACATCCACCATCAAGTCTCTCACGAATACGAAAACATCCACTTTCTTTACTTCACCGTTGCCCCAAAATCAACACCTTCAATAACTCCTCTTCGCTACAAATAAAATAATCAACATTACTATAGCTGCCAAAGCAAAACGATGATAGGAGAAATGTGAACTGTTTATTCAACTAATTCGAGATATCGAGCAAGAGAGTAAGCATGTAAACCGTTACCTTGGTTGCAAGAAAGTTACCACTTGCGACACTTACACCAACTTCATGCAAACGGCTACTATGCCCGTGACGGCGCATACTGGAAATTGGGGGTCCAGGAGATAGTTTAGCCTCTATCATTAAACAAGTACCTCCAGCTGCTTCCATAGCTGCTTCTAGAGCTTTAGTGTCTGTTATTCTGTATCTTCCAACATAGTTAGGCTCATGTCCTACGAAGACATGCTTAGTATCAGCAATTAAAGATCTATTGTTGAAAATTGATGTTATAGAAACAAAAGCAGGCCACACAAACAAGACTTAGCCACTTCTGAAATTGAGATCCAATCTGTGCAACAGACATAAAAACAAATGCTCAGTTGCACCTCATGCAAACATTAGCAGAACATATACTTTCTTTGCCCTTTGTTTGGATAAATAAAAGTAAGTAAGCTACAAAGCATGAAGAACGCGAATTTAATCACTTGGAGCATTCCACAACAGAACGGGTCCGCGCTTTTGTTCTTCCTCATAGCATTAACATGCAGCCAAACCACAAATTAGAAATGAAACAGAAGAAGCGAGGAAATACCGACGCGTGCCTTGAGAATCGGATCCAAGTGTCAACTAGGCAACGATTTTGCCGGAGATGACGACGACGAAAGTGCCACCCCGTGAGCTCAAATATGGCCACGCCTCGTGAAACCAGCGCACGAACTGCTCGTTCTTCTCCGAGCTGCCGCCGCCACTACTGCTCCCCTCGTCGGCCCCGCTCTCCTCCGGATCGCCGAAGGTGTGGCGCTGAACCCGAGCCCCCCCGCTGCCTTAGCCCCGAGCGCTTTGTCCTCCGCCACCGCCAGAGGCGAGGGGCTCGAGAGTCGTTCCCTCGCTCACGGCGGCGAGGAGTGGTGCGATAGCTCGTCGGGCTCAACGGCGAGACGGCTCGTCAGACGAGCGGTGGGTGGTGGTGGTTCAGTGGCCAAGAGATGGTGGTGAGTAAGGCGTGGGGTGGTAGTGTGGTGGTGGGTGAAGCGGCGAGGGGCGGTGGTGTGGTGGTGGGTGAAGCGGCGAGGGGTGGCGAAGAAGAAGAAGAAGAAGAGAAGAAGGGGTGGGGTTTCAGCCGAGGGGAAAAGAGAAGAGAGAGAAGAAAAGAAAAAGTTGGGGGCAGGAAGTGACGTGTGAGGAGGAAAAATGGGAGAAAAAAAGAGAAAAAGGAAGGGAAAGGGGGAAAGAAACGTAGGGGAAATCACGTGGGGAAGCAATTAGGTTTTCTTTTTTTTTTTAATTTTGACCGGTTCCGGTTCCGGTTCTCGAAAAGGGAATTGGGAACCGGAACCGGTCCGGTCCGGTTCTCCGGTTCCCGGTTCTACCCAGGAACCGTGCTCACCCCTAATATACACGTCAATGCACCTAGCAGATCTTCATGTCTGCTGACTATTTTTCAGACTTCTGCATTTGAGGCTTGTTTGATTCGTTGATTCTTTATTAATTCTTCATTGGAAGATGAAAAAAGGGCACACGATAATGTCGCTTTGTCCAACATGCATTAATTATTTCCTAAAGCACGGCCTTAACGTGGACGCGGGCCGTTCTTTTTTGCGCTCATATTTTTCCAAACAATCCATTTTTATTAAATATAATCAGAAACACAGACATTCTCTTCAATGTTGGACCTTCATCTCTCTCTGTCTCTTCTTCTTCTGACTGGCTTTATGGCTCCACCTCAACCCTCATTCGAAGGTTCAGGCTCTCTGTCTCTCTGTCTCTCTGTCTCTCTGTCTCTCTGTCTCTCTCTCTCTCTCTCTCTCTCTCTCTCTGTGCGCGCATGTGTGGCGTTTATGGTACGTTTGCTTCGTTTGTCAAAGGATATTTTGCGTAATAATGCAAATTTCAAGTAGATTTATCTACTCATGTATCTGACTTTGTGTTTACAGCAAAAATTGGCTTAGTCATCGGCATGATATTAATAAGCATGTGACTTGAACAAAGTATGGCCATCAATGAGACAATGATATGTAAGCCTTTACTGATGACCTTGATTAGTTATCAACATACGATAACAGCTGGCTGTCAATTAGCAAAATTGGTTGAGGGAGATATTGAGTAAAAGGCGTGGATAGATGTTCAAACAAAGAATCATTCGAAAGTTGGCCATTTAACAAATAAAGTAGAGGTAAGATTCAGGTACAATTTATTTGAACTTAAAACTGCTTGTGGATAAGACAATGGGACAAAATAAATCGCAGATAAGGTAACGGATTCGGATGAGAATTTAAAGGATAACCATTCAGAGATAAGAAATCGTCGTAATGTGAAGGTATGGAGTTAGGAATTCCAGAGATGTAAAAGCACGGCCAAAATTGCTCTCTTTTATCTATTTAATTATCCTGACCAAAAAAAAAAATCTAATTAATTGTCACACATTAGGTCAAATTAGGGGTTTTACAAATTGAGCTCGCAAAGTGACGTGCGCAAAATGTGATACGGGTATTTAGAGTTTTCTTTTATTACATTTATTGTCCAAAGTGTGAGGTCCCAGTGAAAGTAAGTCACCGTTCACCTCTACACCATCGTTGGATATTGGCTCCACCATTGTGAAAAAGAGGAGAATCATTAAAAATTAGATACATGTATTATAAGTAAAAATACGTGTAAATTACTGACAGAATGGTAAAGAGAGCACCCACGCCATAAATAGGCCCATCTATTCAATTGATGTAATCCGCCAGACGAAGTGATTGGTGAGTAATTGATCAACCTTTTCAGTTTGCTTGAATACTCGTATTTGATGGGGTTTTGGCCTTTATGGAATGGATCAGAATGTTACAGATTGTATCACAGGAGGACTTTTAAAAAGGGAGCAAAAAGTGACGGGATCGCCAATCTGGTAGAGAGAGAATAGCCCATCTAAATGTACCTTATATTACAAGTAGGAAAATTTGTGAAGCCTAAAGTCGCATTATGATTGAATTGAAGAATGTTTGCTGATGTGATTCATAAGTAAGCCCATGATTCCTTGGCGAAGACGACAATTGCAGTTCGTCATTCCAACGTGCTCGCTTTCGTATGTCTATTTGTTCAATTTCACGTCTGGTAGGACGAAGCAATTAGCTAGTTTGAAATAATTATTCATCATATTTTGAAAATTAGAAGTTTGCTTGAAGAAAGCTGACCAACCTCAGTTATTTTAAATTGATAAAGGATGACAGCTGCCTCAATCAAATATTTGATAGCTTACTCGCCTAGATGAATCAGGAAAATTGCAGCTGGAGGTTAGTTTCGAATAGATTTCGCATCTCTTAATTAGTAGCTAGACTGGATTGAAAAGTACTTGATTGTTGGAAACTCGCGAATCGAGGCAGAGTTCGATCGATTTTAACGGGAAAGATTATCGCATTGCGCTTTTTCAAGAAAACGGATTTTTCTTTTCCTCTTGGTTTTTTTTTTTTTTGGTCAGAAAAGGAAATAATATATAATCAAGGTAAAGAAACAGAGAAGCTTGTTGCATGAGCTTCAGCATATAGAAGGTCTAGAAGCGAAGCGGGAGGGGACGTAGCCTAGTCTAGTGGTAAGGTGTGACATTCCGATTTTCCAATTCTATTTTCAATAAATTGAGACGGGCATTTCGTTGGCACGCATATAGTTCTTTTCCGTGAACTGATCACTCATGGGATAACTAGTCTATCAGGCGAAGCCGTTAAGAAATTCTATTGCATCGGACTCAAGAATTTGACTAGGAAACGACTTTTCGACCGAGTAAATCCACAAGGGTCATTACGGTACAGTTAAAACGATTACAGACCGGAGATAGGTTGACTCGACAGAGACATGTGATCGAGTGTGGGTGATTCCATAAGATCGCACAATTCTTGTCGATTGACACTGGACCGGCTTTTCTGTTGATTGGGTACCCTGTATCCGTATTTGAAACCTCCCAGACAATCGAAAATAGCCAATGTGTCAAAGAGGTACATTGTGGCTTGAATTGATCGACCACAGGTCAAATGCATGAAAATTTCTAAAAGCTACCTGGTAGATTAAGACGCGCTAGTATTGTGCCAAAGTGAAATTAACTGTGAAATTGAGGTCGAATTAAGAAATTGGAAGTCTTGGTGTGTCACAAATCATTTTAGGATCATTGACTTGTCTTTAGAAGATTTTTCAAGCAATTAGAGTTTTTCAGCAATTAAATCAAAAAATGGCTAATTTGGCTCGAGAAATTAGTAGGCCCGCCTTTGGTTGCGCTTTTGGGACTTAAGTTGGTTTTACGGACAAGTGAAGATATGAATTGAAGTGTGGTGACATTGGATTAATTTTATGGACTTCCATTG
Organism: Eucalyptus grandis; assembly: GCF_016545825.1. Classification (NCBI taxonomy): domain Eukaryota; kingdom Viridiplantae; phylum Streptophyta; class Magnoliopsida; order Myrtales; family Myrtaceae; genus Eucalyptus; species Eucalyptus grandis. The sequence continues at coordinate 20,368,286 of NC_052618.1, read as the reverse complement.
GACTCAATTGGAAGAGACTTGAATGGAATTGAAGAAATTAATGTACAAGATTTTATGCCCCGGCGGAAAATGAAATTTGCACCCATTGGAAGAGGTTGTGGAGGATTTAGTTACTGGATATCATGGTGTGGGGGCAAGACTGGCTAGGATGTTGACAAGTGGAGGGTGAGGATTTGCTCTTGTAAAGGTGGGCTATCACCATCATCTTCTTCCTTGAATCAAGGGAGTTTGTTGGGTTTTGAAAAGAGGAGAGAGAGAGAGGAGCTTGACCAGTTGGACCAGCAGCCCCGACGCCCCCTTCGTCCGCCTCCTTCACCCGCTCGACGCCGTCGCTTGTCGCCGGAGCTGTCGCCATCGCGATCGTCGCCCATCTGCATGCGCCTCGCCGGCCAGCTCGTCGTTCCGCCGCAACTTGAGCGCCCCCGAGCTTCCATCATCTTCGTCAACCGCTGTTCTTAGTCGTCCAGCTCGTCGGAGAGCCACCGTGAGCCAATCGAAGCCAGCTCGCCACCAATGCCACTTCTCCTCCACTTGCACGATCGGTCGGCTCACGCTCGACTCAGCCGCTACTAGTGCGACCAGGACCCTGCAGCTCTGTCGTCCGCCTCTGTCCTTGGTCATCAGCCATCACTGGAGGTCTTGCCTGGCCGCCAGAGTCACCGCTTCCACCCGAACGAGCTGCCGTCGCTCATTTCCGCCGGTCCCGCGCCCAACCGGTGACCGAGCACCCTCGACCAGCAAGGAGTAGCCACCGGAGTTCTAGCCCTAGCCAAATCTTCAAGGCCCGTTTTGGGTGCCTTCCGATCCTCTTTTGGCATCGCCCCGAGGAGATTTGTTGATGGCCTCGCTGACCTCTTCGCTAGGGACTCGTCGAAAGTGATTCCGGTGAGTTTAACTCACTAAATCTTTATTAGAGGGTTAATGATGCCCTAAGTGTGCTTAGTCTAAGTTAAGTAAGCTTAGGTGGTTAGTTTAATTTATTTAATTGTGATTTAGATTAAGAGATTTGTTTAATTTAAAGCATGTTTAATTAAGGCTAAGAGAGTTTATTTAATAATAAACCTTGATGGGACATAATAGGGTTTTATTTTTTATTTACTTAAATGTTTCTGAAATTCTGAATTTTTAATAATATATTATATTACGAAATTATTAAAATATTATTATTTATTTAAAAAAACTGAAAAATTATTTCTAATCTCAATTGCTCGAATTTCGTGCCGATCATTGTTGTGCATTCGGTTTTTGAAACTGATGGTTGGATATTATAAATTGAGTGTGGTTTGTGAAAATATGGATATTATAATGTAATTAATTTTCGGAATAAATTTAATTATTTAATAAATTCCGAAAATTATTTCAGACACTAAATTCTCAAGATTTTGTGCTTTGATCACCGTGGTGTAGTCAGATTATGAATTTGATGATTAGATATTGCAAATTGAGTGATGATTCGTGCAATTGATTGCTGAGTTGTGAAACCGAGTGGTGATTGCGAAAAGTATATAATTTCTTCGAAAAATCCCGGTGTCGGGTTTGACACCGAAAAATGGATTTTAAGTATTATATCAAACAGTGGGGTTTGAAAAAGGAAGGTATTTGTTTTTGGTTCGAAGTGATGTGTGCCCACACACGACTACTTTCTCAAATGTTTTAATACTAAAGAAAGAGGCCAGGACTACTATTTTAATCAGAGCATTGAGTGAAATGCAAAGTGTCCGGGGGCTAATATTGAATTGTCGTGTGTTGGTTGAAAGATTCGATCGCAGTAATGGCTACGCCAACTGGACCTTTATTCCTTTAGAAATGCCGTCAACAGAGTGACGTGGCTCGGGTCGCAGTAAAGGCTAGGCCAACTGGACCCATGCTCCTTCGGGAATGCCGTCGATGTAATGACATTAATGTCAGTAGATAGCCGAACTACGAGTAGGCTATGCCCTTGTGTGGCAGTGAATATCAATTGGAATGCATGCTGAGTGTTATTGATGAGTCAGATTATGGGACGAAATCGTGTGACATGGTATGGGACGTGTCATAATGATTTGGTCTTATAATCCGGACTCATGTGGTCGTTCGAAATGATATTGTTAGCGTTTCGGTGGTTTAAGTTCCTATTACTATATGTGATTGAGTGATTTGAATTGTGTTAATCTGCAGGAAGGAACTGAGGCGAGGTAAGTTCTTTGTGTGATGTGGCTAGGCCACCCTTGTATTTTTTTTTTCTAATAGGGGTTTAAGGGGTTGAACTTGTTGAGACAATGTCTCATCCCGGTTGTGGGATTAAAATTTCAGGTCTCTGGTGGACGGAGAGGCCAGTTAGCTTTGGTTGGCCTTGAGGAGTTGCAGAGGTGAAGTCATAAGGATTGGAGAAGTGTCCGACTTGTAGGTTGTAGGACAGTTCCTTTTTAAGAGCTGGTCTTTTGTAGAATTTTGGCCGTAGATCTCTGTTTGTAATTATGTTGAATTATGAAAGTGTTATGTTGTGGTTTTGCTTCCTACTTTTCTATATTGTATTTCATTGTCAGGGGTTTTATAATACGTTCCGCTTGCGCAATAATAAATGAATGGGGTCGGCGACACTACTTGAGAATGTTGCATTTGCATGACCATGATAGGATGTTGGCGCACTCAAGGTTCGGAGCATGACATAAGATGCCATTACAATGGGCCTTTGCGGCCCAATCAGCCACAAAATTGGCCTCTCTTCTACAGTGTTGCACACTTAGGTTTTGGAAAGAAGAAAGCTTGGCTGCCGCTTCTGCAAGGAGAGCTCTTGCCTCCCATGGAGTTCAGTGCGGATCATGGATGGCTTTCACCAACACCAGACAGTCGGATTCGATGACAAGGTGGTTTTGATCCTGACCTTGTTGCAGCAGATGATCGAGGGTGATGAGGAACGCTTGGATCTCGCTCTGCAGAGTTGAAGCCGTTGGGAAATCACAGGAATGTTGACGCCTAAATTTTGATTAGGTTTTTTAAATTAGGCCTTGGTGTCTTTTAATTTTTGTTTTTCCTTTTTTTGGATAATAAATAATAAATAATAAAAACAACAAAAATATTAAAAAAAAAGAAAAAAAAAATCCAGCCCTTCCCTCTTTTTTCTTTTCACGCGGGCCCGTGGCCCAGCCCTCTTTTTCTTGAGTTTTGGCCCCCGCCTCCCCTCTCTTCTTCTTCCTCCTGTCTTCTTCTTCCTCATTCGCCTCTGCATCTCACGCGTAGTGGCCGGCGATGTGCTCAAGGGCAACCTACGGCAAAGAGGCACGGAGGTAGGCCGCCGAAGGAGAGGACGACGTGCATGCGCCTTCAATGTGTGCCTTTAATGCTGAGATGAGACGTCGGTTCGGCCGCGAGAGTCCGATCGGCAAGCCAAAGATCGGCGGCCGAGTCCCTTCGTCAACTGAACCTCCTCGCCTATAAATAAGAGGGCACAACCTCCGTCAAAGGGCATCACAAGCTTGGAAACCTTCTCCTGAGAGACTTCAGAGGGAGACCGAAAAGCAAGCAAGAGAGGAAATGGGTCGTGAGCTTAAACGACCTCCCACTGAGAGACATCAGGGGAGGCTGCCAGCGAACCTACAGAGAGGAGGGAGATCAAAGGAAGGAAGAAGCTGAGTGAGTGAGAGCAGGGTTCGGTCATGGCCTAGATCTAGGGTCGATTTAGCTCTATCGCAAACCCTGACGCCACCTCGAGCTTTGCCCCGACACGTCTAGATCTGAGTAAGTAGGCCGGAGAGAAGAGGAGATCGGAGGAGGTCCCGTGCCTCGACACCGCTGCTGCCTCAGATCTTGTCGTGCCGCCGTACTCACGCCTCGCCGTTGTCGTTGTCCTCGACGTCACAAAGACTAGATCTTTGCCAAAGACGTCCATCGTCGTGTTGGCCCCTACCAACGAGCCTCGGTTGAAATTCCAAGCCGGTGAGCATCTCCGACCTCCCTCGTCCGCCACCTCGCTTTTGGGTTGGCCATCTCTGCTATAGCCGCGTTGAAGCCGCTTCGCCACCGCTCGATGCTTTTCCCCCGTCGCTCGTCACGCTTCTTGGATCATGAAGGCAGCAGAGGCGAAAACCGGTCAATCAAGGTTGGCAGCGTGACCCGCACTCTAGGGTTTCCATCAAGCGAATCGAGTCGTCGGGCCAGGTTGTGCCCACGCCTTTGGGCTGAAGTTTTTATGAAAATGGGCTAAGAGTGGTTTGGGTTTTTTCTAAAAAATTAGAGGAGAAAAAACCCGAGTCGGGCTCGTGTTGCGGGCCCGTCTATGTCTCGGGCGTATGAAGTGGGTTGGACCCAACTGGGATCCGACCTTGTTCGTTTTATATTATAATATAAAATAATACTTTAAATAAAAAGTAAAAATAAAAAAAATTAATTTATTTTCCAGAAAATAAGAAAAATCAAAATACCTCATATTTTCCAAAAAAGTTAGAAAAAGCCAAAAAAAAACTCATATTTTCCAAAAATAGCAAAAAATCCAAAAATGCTTTTTATGTAAAAAAAGAAGAGAAAAAGACTAAAAATGTTTTTCCTCCACAAATGCATGGAAAATCCCTCAAATATCCAAAAAGCCTTAGGATTTAAACAAGATTATGTATCGAAAGGGTATTAGTAATTAACTAGTGTAATCAAGTCCCCAATCCTACTTTCTCTAGTTGCACAAGAGCAAGTATTTCTCCTAATACTTCGCTTGGGTTTCTAATCGACCCACCCTAAATCGATTAGTGGCGACTCCATTTTAAAATTGACTTACGGGTTTAAAATTTGAACCATTAATTCGCGAATTGGTGGACTTGGGAGAGTCAGGGCTAAAATAGACCTAGCCGAACCATTAGCCTCCGCAAAGAGCCCGCCTCGATCTGGCGCAAAAAAAAGAGAGGTCACGACAAGGTAAAGCCATGTATAAGAGTGCTTGAGTGATCTCTGTGTACGCTCACCATCGCACCTGTTGTACTATTAGGATGATAGGCCCTATCGATATTGTTGACACCTAATTTTTCACCTAAATTAATTAATTTAAAGTAGCATTAAATGGTAGGAATTAGTCACAAAAGAAAGTTTTAAAAATTATTATTTAATTAAATTATTTAAAAACGAAATTGGTCGGGTCGGGGTCGAATCCAGCCTTTGGCCTGACCCGCCCTTTCCTTTCTTTTTCCATGCGCCGGGCCCGGCCAAGCCCATTTCCTCCTTCAGCCCAGCCCGCGAGTGAGCTGGTCGTCTCCCCCAATCGGTCTTCGCTGCAAGACTTGCAAAGAAAAAACAGAAGTAGAGCAGCGATAGAGGGAGCAAAGGGATCGGTGGCAGGCGAGTGGCGTGATCTCGCGGGTCGAGGGTGGGCAGTCCACCCAGCAAGTTGGTAGCTGCAGAGGCCAATGCGCACTTGCTGGCCGGGCATAAAACCGGAGGAGAGAACACGCCAAGGGGAGAATCGGACCAAAAAAGAAAAAACACAAGAAAACCAAGGGCGAGTGAGAGAGAAACACTGAGGAGACGAGAGGCCGAACCAGAGGCAGGAAGCTCGAGGGAGCAGCTCGCCGTCGCAAGAGGCTTGTCAGCCTGCCGTCATCTGTCATAGCCCTTCCCAGGCAAGGTACATCCCCTGAACCCTCGTTGTCTCGTTTCCGGAAAACGCTGGGCCGGAGCTCGCGGCCAATTTGTTTGCGTGAGCTCCGGCCCACGTCACCTTTGTGCTTTGCTCCTGTGTTCCTTATATGTTGTACCTCAAGACCCTTGAAACGTATTTGGCGCTCCGTTGAGCCGGAGTCCTTCAAGTTCGGTGGTGCAGACCGTGTGTTCAACAAAATTACTCAAAGAAAACCGAGGAGTAGTTCGCGTTTCAATGCCGGATCCACTCATTTTTTCCCTCGTTCTTGCTGAATCCTTGTTGCTTTGCCCGTATTCATTGTGTTTTCGAGCGATTTGTGCGAGATATTAGTATGTATTTGAATTGACGACTCGTTCCGTCGGAAATAGGTTAGTGGTTGCCGAAATAGGTAATCGGTGAGGGTTGGCACCGGTCGAGGGGGATGACCGGTGCGTGGCGGTGGTCCGCGACTTTCCTTAGAGTAGTCGGTACTCATGGAGAGATCGGCATCAGTCCGGCGAGGGAGCAGCAGGAGACTTGGCATGTCACGGCTACGGGAGGAGAGGACCCGAAGAAGACGATTGAAAGGGAGTAAAAGAAAAAAAGAAAAGAAAAGAAAGCACAAAAGATTTAAAAAATAGGAAAAGAGAAATGGGCTTCGTTTTGGGCCGTTTTTAGGGTCTCATGACAAACTTCCCCAGCCCAAGTATTTCTATTCTTCTCTTCCCTTAACAAAAAAAGAATAGAAATCCGCATGACAACGGCAAGTTAATTTTTGTTCCTGAACAAAATGTTAGCCCGGGAATGGTTTTGGAATAGAAACGAAGTAAAAAAGTTACTGCGTTCCGCGAAGAATTCCCAGAACAAAACTAAGAAACAAATTGGGCAACCCTAATTTCACTTTCGCGATCTTCCCTTTTCACCTCTCCCCTTCGTCCGCTCACCTCTCTCCGATCTCATCTCCGCCGCTTCTCTCCGGTCTCGTCGCCGCCGGTCTCGTCACCGCCGGTCCCGTCGTCGTGGTCCTGCTCGTCGCCTCCGCCTTGCCTCTCTCCGGTCTTGTTGCCGCCGGTCTCGCCACCGTTGGTCCCGTTGTCGCTAGTCCTCGCTCGTCGCCTCCACCTCGCCTGTCTCCGGTCTCGTCACCGTCGGTCCATCATCCCTGGCGCCACAACTGACCCTTCTCTCTCCTCGCTCCGCTCCCTCGAAGACCCACTTCGCGTTTTGCCCGACAAGGCTGCCTCCGCCGTCGCCTCGTGCCGCTCGCAGTCGGTCCGTGCGGTGGTTTCGGCTCGCCGGGCCGTTCGAGGAGGAGCTTCCGCGGCGCGGTGGTGGTCGCCTCCTGGTCGGTCCGGAAGTCGGAGGAGGAGGGCAAGCGGTCCCGTCGGTCCGTGCGGTGGTTTTCGCTCGCCGGGCCGTTCGAGGAGGAGCTCCGCGGCGCGGTGGTGGTCGCCGCGCCGGGTCGGTCCGGAAGTCGGAGGAGGAGTGGCAAGCGGTCCTTTCGCTCCGTGCGGTGGTTTCGCTCGCCGAGCCGTTCGAGGAGGAGCTTCGCGGCGCGGTGGTGGTCGCCGCGCCTGGGTCGGTCCGGAAGTCGGAGGAGGAGTGGCAAGCGGTCCCGTCGCTCCGTGCGGTGGTTTCGGCTCGCCGGGCCGTTCGAGGAGGAGCCGCGCGCGGTGGTGGTCGCCGCGCCTAGGTCGGTCCGGAAGTCGGAGGAGCAGTTTCGAGACAAGGTCATGAAAGCCAACAACTTCTTTCCTTCCCCCTTCTTTCGTTCCCCCCAATATATTGTAGGTGTTCGCTGATATATCTCATCAGATTTTTAATCTATTATGTTCCATGAAGGCAGAAGTACTAGGTCTAGATCCTAGAGAAGTTGATGTTCCAGTTTGTTCGGGTCACGCGGCGGTGACAATGTTACCTTTTTTATCTCGGGTTTGTGTTGTATTCTTCCTAATAAGAACTTCTTATATGTTCAACAACGAGCCTATAAGAAATTGCACTTTCTGTAGAATGCTAAATGTCAGTTGTCATGAAGCCGACTGAATCGTGTACTTTGTGTTTTATGACTTTAGGCTAAAAGCTGGAGCTGGCTTGGCAACTCTCTCAATGGCGAGTCCTTTTTCGGCCTTTTGAGTTGTGATCCGATCTCTTTCATGAACTGGAAAGTTGATGGCTCTTTTATATGTGGACTCATTTGACATGATCACATAATGTGAAAATGAAATATGCAGGCACATGCTGCTATGAAGTTCGCCGATGCGTGCCTGCGTAGGTTGAGGGGCTACTTTGGCATTGTTCAGTGTTTATTTGTTGCTTCTCAGGTTTGGTGCCTTAAATAAAACTTGTCAAGATCCGATCCTCTTACTTCTCTTGAATTCAAAGTAAAATGACCAATGATTTTCTCTATTGTTGTCCCTTTTTTTTAGGTTCCTGTTGGGTGCTAAGGATTTGTTACTGCATGAGTGCTGACATCTTGGTTACTTACGAAGTATTATACTTCACTTTTCATCAAAACAAAGGTGAAGGGGTGAATCTGCCACCTGCAGTGCCATCGCCTCCGATCGCCTCTCTCCAATCCTACTGCCTGCAATCCCGTCGCCTCTGGTCAAGTTTCTCCGGCTCGCATCGCCTCTGGTTGCATTGCCTCGTGGTCGTCTTGCCCTAAATCAGGTTTGTTACTTTGATTCTTTCTCATTGTACTTGTTCTAGTGGTGATTCTCAACTTTTCTGAAGTTGAATGTGTCGCCTCTGTCGCGTTGCCTCTGTTTGTGCTCGCTTCTCTCACGTTGCTTCCCCCGTGCTTGTGTCGCCCTTGATCAATGGAGGTAGAGTGGATACCTGGACCTAATGGTTCGGGCTATGCATGTAAAATGAAGGAAAGCTTCATTTCTTGGATGTAGCTAAGCATGTTGCGGCTTATGCACATATATTTACTGAATTTTATGGTTGATTTAGATTGAATAAGGCCTATGCAATCTGTCTCTCTCTCTTTCGATATGACGCTCGCTCTTTCTCTATTTTCTCCTATCAATTGCATACCTGAAACTCTGCTGTAATTTGTCAATGTTGCTGAAGTATTGATTACTAGAACAACATGTTCAGTTTATTATTTTTATATGCTTGATTCTAGTTGTCATTGATGCTTGTGTGAAGCTTTGGGTATGTACTTCATCAAACTTTTTGTGGCAATTTTCTGATCAAACTCTGAGTTTGATTTGTATTACTCCGCAATTTCGTATCTTTGTGATGGACTTACTGTTTTGGCTGAAACGAAGTGCTAGATGAATTTTTGACCTCGAGCTCTTCTAGACATAAAAAATACACTTCTAGAGCTTCGATTTGATATGTCGTACGCCCATAATGGATGTCGTTTGCTTGCTGAAAAACACATTTGAAATCTGTCAATTCTGCAGTAGTTTCAGCTTGATTTGTGTTTACTAATCTTGCTGGTTCTTTGTTTTGAGGAGCAAATTGTCTTGAAAAATATACAATAATGGAATGAAACATTTGAGAATTTAAACATTGCACTGAATAGCTACCCAATGTTTATGCACTGAATAGCTATCCAATGTTTAGAGCTATAAAGACATTTTGATGCTTGTGTCTTTATTTAGTCTAAAAGATGGTGATGAGAAAAGAAGACAGCAGCATGTTGCACTTTCTTTTTAATTGTCTTGAACTCATATGATGTTCAACTAGTGAAGGTTATATGGCATCCAAAAAGAGGCATTCATCGCAAAGTGGACTGAGCCTTTAACGAACTTGTTCGTCAGTTTGTTGGTAGAAGAGGTCAACAAAGGAAATCGCACCTCTTCTACTTTCAACAAAGTAGGGTGGAATAACATACGGATAGAATTCAACAAACGAGCAGAACTTCAATATACTGCAGTACAGTTGAAGGATAAGGTGAACAAATTGAAAAAGCAGTATGCTAGTTTCAAGAAGCTTCTTTCACAATCCGGATTTGGCTGGGACAATGTGAACAAAAAAGTTGTTTTGATGATCCGAGCATATGGGAATCTCATATCAAGGTATGATTTAACCTTTGACCATTTTCATAGCACTATATATGTACATCAAATATGTTTAATTGTATTGCTGATATATGTCATCATTGTGAAAATTGCAGGATAATATTGAGTGGGTGAAATTCAAGAAGGATGGGTTTCCTCAATATTCTGACTTGTGTATTATATTTGGCGATACATATGCTACTGGGAACTATTCATCAGAAATGTCGAAGATATGGTGATGTCGGATGAACTTAATATTGGTGGTGATGATGCAGACAATGGACCAGAGGACGTTGGTGCACAGCATGTTAATGAGGAAGATGTTATGTCTGACAAAACTCCTATTCCAGTTCATGACAAACATAGGATGGATAAAACCCCAAATACTAAGAGGAGAAAGAAGAGTCAATCATTTACTGTTGCTAGCACCTGCAAAGCCTTGCAAGAGATGATCAAAAGTAGGGTTAATCAATGTGAGTGGTTCTGTCAACTCACAAGTGACATCACCACCTACAGACCCATTCTCCATATCTGTGGTGATTGATACCCTACTTGCCATGCCTATGTTGGACCCAGATCTCTATAGCAAAGCAAAGGAGCGAGCCTGCGATAATGCCACGTGGAGGGAGGCTTTTATCAAAACCCCAACTGAATTGAGATATACACTTCTCCAACGTCTTTAGTGGATGTTAGGAAATGTGTCGTGGATTGCTTGGAGTTTTATCAGACTGTTTTTTATGTTTTTGGTTGTTATTTTGTTGCGACTTTTGCATCTATGTTGTGGTTTGGATATGATGGATTGTGCTGAATTTTTATATTTGGTTTGACTTTTCACTCTATTACTTACGTTATTGGTTTCCATTATTTTTTATTTTTATTTTTACATATATCTATATTGATTTTCTTATATTTGTGTAATGGCATAGGTACTATGGAAGATGAATCAAATAGTGTGTCTAATGAAGAGGTCACAGCAGTTGAATACGAATGGTATTTGGATGACTTTGATATTGACATAATAACAGCATGGTTAACTCTTGCTAATTTGGACATGTCTTTGCATACGAAAGAGCCTATTAGGGATAGTAATTATCAGGAGCCGAATGGGTAAGGGAAATTGTTTATGGACATTCCGATAGGATATATGAAGCATTCAGGTTAGAGAGACATGTTTTTCTTAACCTATGTGATCTAATGAAGGCAAGAGGCTGGCTGGAAGATACTCGATATGTAAAGGTTGATGAACAAGTTGGGATTTTTTTATATATGGTTGGTCACAAAAACACAAATAGAGATTTATGTGAGAGATTTCAACGTTCGGGACAAACAATCAGTAAGTTCTTCACTCTAGTATTAAAAGCGTTTCTCAAATTATCAAAAGAGACTATCAGGCCGCCTTCTTTTGATATTGTTCCAGAGGAGATTCTTATCGATCCTAACCATGCACGTTACTTTAAGGTATGATTTTAATATCAATTTTACATTATTAAAATATATATAGTTGATAATATTGTCTAACGCTATAAATTCACAAAATCACAGGGCTGCATTGGTGCTATTGATGGCACCCACGTTGATGCATCCGTCCCTATATCAAAACAAATCCCATTTAGAGGCAGGAAATGGACTACCACTCAAAATGTGATGTGTGCTTGTTCATTTGATATGAAATTTACTTTCGTATATGCTGGGTGGGAAGGATCTGCCAATGATTGTCGGGTTCTCTCGGCAGCACTTGAGACTCCTCGATTGCAATTTCCTCGACCACCACCAGGTATTTGTTTTCTCTATATTAAGTGATTTTTTTTTTTTTATGATTGTATAGCTATTGCATATCATAACAAATTTATGTATATATTTATTGTAGGAAAATACTATGTTGTAGATTCTGGTTATGCATCACTTCCAGGATTTTTAACTCCATTTAAAGGTGAACGGTATCATTTGAATGAGTATAGGGGTAGAACGAGAAGGCCCAGAACAGCAAAAGAATTGTTCAATCATAAGCATTCTTCATTGAGAAATGTTATCGAGAGGTCATTTGGAGTATTAAAAATCGCTTCTCCATTTTGACACACATGCCTCCATTTTCAATTCGAAAGCAAGTATATATTGTAATTGCATGTTGTGCTCTTCATAATTATATTCGCGACCAAGACAAGATGGACAGGAACTTTGCCCTTTATGGAGATCCGGATTATCCACTTGGATCTACAGAAGACGAGGTTGTAGATGATGCATCACATGATGAGGCGGCTGAGATGAACATGATCAGGAAAGATATTGCAAATATGATGGCAAGGGATCACAATATGCAAGAAATTCCATGACTTTTTATTTCTGACTTTTGTGACGTGTTTTTTGTTTTTTGGTGAAAACTTTTGCGATGTGTTTGTAAACTATTATGAATACATTTCTATTAATAGTATTAAGGTCATCCAATTATATCTCCATGAGCATAAATGCCATTGAATGTATCATAAATATGGACAAATAGAAGAGAAGCAAATGGTAAGCTATTGTATAGTTGACACTTCAAGACGTACAAACCACCATCCGAAGTTTGTATGCTAGTCAAGAAAGAAAAAAAGCAAAAGAGGAGAAGAAAAACACATCTCTTTATCAAAATTAGCCAAAACCTTATAACGACAGCAAGGTAATTCGGAAGAAGCAAGGTAAAAATTAACATCAAAATGGAATGCATCGACGGTTCAAAATGCAAGAGGCCAATGTCTTTACTAAGTGTTTTAGGAGTATACTATGAACTAAATGCATAATGACAATAAAGCCACGTCATGCCTGCACCATTCCAACAGTTGAAAATTTCCAACTCCAACCCGACATCTATGTCAAGATTAGAAGAGACTAAAATCCCTAACCACGAATGCACTAGTATTACAATTTTTTTTTTTTTAAGAGTAAAAACTTAGTCCCAAGGAAATGAGCATAAATTAATTTGGCCGACAATATTACGTGTGCTTTTTTCGCAATATTTGCTAAAATTCGCAAAAAGAAAAAATATTATTGAGAATTATAGTTCAAAACATCGTTTTGTGAATACCGATTCCAACAAAGCGCTACATAAATTCAATACGCTATAAAACATATGTAAAGATCCTCACACATAGATATAAAATAATAGCTCACTTTCCATTACAATACCACTTATGTTACAAGCATATTCAACTACAATGCTTACACTTAATCAAATGTATTATTAATCTAATAATATTTTGATCTTGCCAATTTTTATGTAATACCTAATTTATGCATTTTTCTTATTTTTAATTTTTTTTAAAATAAAATTTGGAATAGAAATTTTGTGCGTTACCAAACGTGTTTCTGTTCTTTTTCTATTCTAGAAATAGAAATTTGTGCAGTTATCAAACGTGTTTCTGTTATTTTTTTGTTCCAGAAATAAAAATTTTGTACAGTTATCAAACGGATTTTTTTGCTCAGAAATTGTTCCCCAGAATAGAAATAGAAAAGAACTATTTCTGAAAAGAAATTGTTCCCTAGCCAAGAAATGTTCTCATGCGCACCCTTAGTACATTGGGCTTATGGGCTTCATTTTAAAATGAAAAAACTTAGACCAGATCAAGCCTACTGGTTAGGCTCAATCCGAATTTAATTGAAGGCCTGATTGGGCCTTGCTCTTTTCTGAGCAGGCCAATCAGCTCGTCTCTCCAGCGGACCGAACCCGGGTTCGGCCGGAGACCGGACTCCGACTCGCTTCTGGGTCGAATCGGGTTAGGTCAGACCGAATCCGACCTGGTTCGCCCATTTTTTCAAATAAAAAAATTGTTAAATAAATTAAAAATATTTAAATATTAAAAATTAAAAGTTATTAAAAATTCAAAAAAATTGAATTTTTTTAAGAAAAATTTTAAAAAAAAAATTTCGAAAATCCAAAAATGGTAGGGTTTGGTTAGGAATTGCTGGTATTTTCGTTTTAAGTGTAATTATGCATTTATTTTGATTACATCGCATGTTTAGATTGCATATCTTGTTATGTTTGATGGTATGTGTGTAGTCATATGGTATTTAGGACATTGTTAGCTTTGATTGTTGGTGGATACGTTTAATAGTATGTGTGTAGTCTTATGGTATGTTTAATAGTATGTGTTTAGATTGCACCCGTATGATCACTTTAATATGTTAGTGGATAAGTAAAATCAATCCAAATTGCTTGACAACAATCATTTTGTTAAAATGAACAAGATTAGGTACCGAAAATGTACTAATTGGTCAATTAGTGTAATCAAGTGCTTGATACTAGATTCTCTGGCTGCGTAGGAAGTGAGGTAAACTCCCATGTCTCACTTGGTTTCTAGCCGACCCCAATAGGCTAGTGGCGACTCCTTTTGTGCAAAATTCTTAAAGAATATTCTAATGTCATGCAGGGTATGGGCTTGGGAGAGGTTGCACCTAATCATGGGCCTTAGGTCCGTCTTTTAGGCAATACCCCTAAACCTATTCCCTCCCCCCGAGGGTAGGTCACGACTGCTTGGCGATTCCGTTGGGGACTTGGTTTTAGACCTTAGAGGACTTAGGCCGAAATTGATCTTGTTCATATTGTTTAGTAGTGAGGGTCCTAAGTACATCCCTAACAAGTCGGTTGTTTAATGTTCATGTTGAATGTGAGGTATAAGGGGAAGTGTTTGCTTACCTTTGTCTTGCAGGAAGGTGTAGGAATGTATGGTTTATTTTTTATGTATAAAGTGTTGCTTGCCTATAAATTGTCATGCTTGCGTTTTCTGCATTGCACTGCACCATAGTACACACAACCTGCCGTCGGACCTAGGCCACATAGGATAACTTAGGATAGTGTTGAGGTGGATACCACTCTGACTACAAGCATGTAGTACGAGTCGCCCATCTCATCCCTAAAACTCCTTTCTTAATGTTGGAGGTCCCCACCCTGGTCTATGAGCATGCGACACGGGTCGGTCATTTGACGAAGCTGGAGTCATGGGTAACATGACCTAGCCACGAGCTTGTTGGTTCAGTTCTGTGATCTCATGGCTTCATTTTGGGTCGTCTAGAGTAGAAATCGAACCATTGTCCATGCACATGTCTATGGCATTGACATCATTGCTCAATGAGTAAGGTAAGTTTTTGTTTGAATTCTTTTCTTCGCAATTTACTTATTCGCTTTCCTTTTGGTCGGTCCACGACAAATTAGGTTGATCATACGATGGGGGTACCCGACCTTCGCATCATCTCCGTCTCGAAAGCCAAGCTTCGCACGTGGTTGGATAAAGTAGATCCAAATGGCTATGATAGGGTGCGATCATATGTTGGACGTTTACTTCCCCTATTAGAGATAGAAACTTATTTTGGTGTAGTACAAGCGTTAGCGCATGTTTGGTGCCCCGAAACTTGCATGTTCATACTCAGTGATCACGAACTCATTCCAACCCTGGAAGAGTACAGTATTGCCATTGGAAAGCCCTTGGTGTCGGAGTTAATTAGCCCACCTGTAGGGATTGAGCATGCATCGATCTTATTTGATTTCTTTAGAGTTAAGGAGGATGACGTGAAGAAAGTTTTGAAAGCTAATCGCAAGACCTGCCCGTTTTCATTCCTAAACGAGCTTTTCAAAATGCCCCATCTTTTCGAAAGAATAGGATCTTCCTGTTAGCTTTCTTCGGGTTCGTGTTATTTCCACATTGTGGGAACGTTATTAACCCATCCGTGGAAGGCATAGAGGCCGAGGTGCCCGAGGAGGTCAAAATGAGTACAGAGACTAGAGTGAATGCGTTGCCTAGACTGAAGAGAACGAGGGCTATCAAAGCCCGTTTCCCTTGTTGCTGGAAGAGACGTTTCTAGGACCCCTAAGGATGTTGTTCGAGGAAAGGGAGGATATCTATAGTGTGACCGAGCTATTTGAGGAAGACATTATATTCACCATCCTGGCGTGCGAGGAAGCCGAATCCTCTAAAGTCGTGGTTGTCCCTCTAGAGTAGGGTGGTTCTCGTCTAGCCTAGTCTTCTGTTTTATGTCTTTTCCCCTACGTGGGATCTCGTAGTTTTTCTTTCTTTGTTTCATATTTATGTTAATTGTAAAGTAAACTTTGGTCAACCATGATCTTGAGCTATTGGTCAAGGGTGGTGTGTGTTAAAATACAACCTTATCTTTATTCATTCAATAAAAAGACACGTGTTTTATTAAGAACATATGGAAGCACATCAAACTAGTCCTATGATGGTCACTGAGGCCTAAGCCTTCACATGCTCCCTTATTTGACTGTCTTGCAAGAACGAGGAAATCCGAGGATATAAGGATGAGTTCTTGAAATTTTTACAAAAATACTTCAAAAGCTTTTTGAAAATGACATGCATCATCTTTGTTGTTGATATTACTCTAACTCATCTCATCGCATCTCAGGTATTACATTATGCATAATCATGATAAAGACGCATGTGACTCAGATGTGCATGAAGAAAGTCCCTCAGGTTCCGATGACACCGACGATGATGATCAAAGGGGGATCGAGCGCGAATGGAATTGACACGAAGAATCTAAGCCGTTGACTAAAGATCGAACATTCATTATAAATTTGGGGGATGCGGAGAATGTCAGAGAAGTAAAAATTGGGGCATGTCTCTCAGAGTCAGAAGTGAAAAGGATGACTAATCTTCCGAAAGAGTATCAATATGTGTTCGCTTGGACATATGCCGACATGCTAGGATTGGATCTTGAAATTGTGAAACATGCTTTACCAACAGATCCCAATGTGCCACCCAAGAAGCAAAGACTCAGGAGAACTAAACCAGAGTTGTCTAAGAAGATTGAAAAAGAAGTGATGAAACTATTGAAAGTAGACTTTATCGAAGTGACTCGTTACGCTGATTGGGTAGCAAATATTGTGCTTGTAATGAAGAAAGATGGGCAAATTAGGGTGTGTGTTGACTATCGCGACTTGAATCGAGTTAGTCCCAGCTAGTCCTAAGGATGACTTTCCGCTCCCGCATATCGATGTCTTGGTTGACAAATTGTTAACATGCAATTGAACTAGGAGTCGCCACTAATATATTTTGGTGGGTCGATTAAAAACCTTAGTAAAGGGCGGGATTCAAGTTATTCTCCTTCATGGATGGTTTTTTCGAATATAACCAAATCCGTATGAAGGAGAAAGACAGGAGCAAAACACCATTCATAACTCATTAGGGAACTTTCTACTACAAAGTGATGCCTTTCGGTCTAAAGAATTCCGGGGCAACATATTAGAGGGCCATGGTCACGTTATTTCATGACATGATGCACAAGGAAATCGAAGTATACGTCGACGACATGCTTACGAAATCGAGATGTGGTGAAGATCATGTTAAAGTCTTGCGAAGGTTGTTCAAACATCTTCGGAAGTTCAAGTTGCGCCTCAATCCCGCAAAATGCATTTTTGGAGCGAAATCTGAGAAGCTATTAGGATTCATGGTTAGTAGTAAAGCATAGAGATTGATCCGTCGAAGGTTAAAGCCATTTGCAAATTCCGACCCCCGACTACCACCAAAGAAGTCCGTAGCCTAATGGGACGACTTAATTATGTGGCGAGGTTCATTTGTCAGTTGTCTGAAACGGTGAAGTCATTCTTTAAGCTCCTGAAAAAGAATGCAAATATTGAGTTGAATGCCGAGTGCTAGGGTGCATTTGAGAAGATAAAACATTTTCTCACTCATGCACCAGTCTTAGTACCCCCACTCCCTGAAATTCCCTTGATTTTGTAGTTAACCATACATGACGAGTCGCTGGGAGTCATGCTAGCCCAAAAAAGACCAAATGATGGAAGAGAATGTGCAATATACTTGAACAAGAAGTTCACTGTTTTTGAGATGAACTATACGGATGTTGAGAGAACTTGCGTGGCTTTAATTTGGGTCTTGCACAAGTTGCGGCAGTACACACTTCATCACCAAATCTTGTTGGTGACCGGAAATGATCTCATTAGATATCTACTAGAGAAGCCAGCATTGGTTGGCAAGTTGGCCAAGTGGCAATTCTTAATTTCTGAGTTTGATGTTCAGAGCTTGGGACATAAGTCTCTTAAAGGTTGAGCCATAGTAAACATGTTGGCAGAAAATTTCGAGAGGTCCAGAGCATCTGATGAGGATAGTGATGCAGAAGAGTGAATTTTATTGGTATCAAGCGACATATGGACAATGTACTTTGATGGTGCGGTTAACTTAGCCGGGTTGGGTACTGGGGCAATTCTTATCTCCTTGGATGAATAGCATTATCCTGTCGTTGCTAAATTGACGTTCCCTTGCATGAATAACATCGCTGAATACGAAACATGCATTCTCGACCTCCAAGCCGCTGTTGATATGAAAATTCGGAAGCTGCAAGTTTATGGTGATTCAGCCCTTATCATATTACAGATTGAAGGCAAATGGCGACCACGAGATTCTAAATTAATTCCATATCATGAGTTCCTGGGGGAGTTGACGGAAGAATTCCAAGAAATATCATTCGAATACTTACCAAGGTCTCAAAATTAGTTCGTTGATGCCCTAGCTACCTTGTCTTCGATGTTGCAAGTAGCTAGAGGCTTGGACATTAAACCATTGAGAATGGAAATCCTTAGGTGCCCGACTTATTGCATGATGGTTAAAGAGGAACCGGACGGACAACCTTGGTATCACGACATCTTGAAGTATCTACAGAAGGGTGAATTCCCCAAAGGAAGTGAAGCAACAGACAGAAAGCATTTGATAAAGCTAGCATCAAAATTCTTCACCAGTGGAGATGTCTTCTTCAAAAGGTCCTTCGACTCGATATTGCTAAGGTGTGTCGATGCTAAAGAAGCCGATCGTTTGATGAAAGAGATACATAAAGGGGAGTGCGGCCCCCATATGAATGGACACTTTTTGGTGAGAAAAATCACGCGGCTCGGTTATTATTGGTTGACCATGGAGTCCGACTACATTTAGCACGTACAACGGTGTCACCAATGCTAGATTTATGAAGACAGGATAAACGCCCCTCTAATTGAACTTCAACAAATGTCTCAACCCTAGCCCTTTTCAATGTGGGGAATTGACGTGATCGGGCCCATTAACCCCAAGGCTTCAAATGGGCATCGATTTATCTTGGTAGCGATAGACTATTTTACCAAGTGGATCAATGCCAACTCGTATGTTAATGTTACTACCAAGAATGTGGCAAAGTTCATTCGTCGCAACATTGTTGCTTGTTACGGGGTGCTAGAGGCGATCATTACCGACAACGGCACTAATTTGAACAACCAAGTCGTGGATGGTTTGTTTAGTGAGTTTTGAATTAAGCATTTGAACTCGTTCCTGTACCGTCCTCAGATGAATGGAGCAGTGGAGGCGGTGAACAAGAACATAAAGAAAATCTTATAACCACTGAAAATTATTGTGATTGGCACGATAGGCTCCCTTACGCGCTAATGGCATACCGAACTTCTATCCGTACCTCCACAGGGGCAACTCCTTTCTCACTCGTGTACGGGATAGAGGCAGTCTTGCCTGTTGAAGTTGAAGTCCCTTCTCTAAGGGTCCTTTCCCAATCTACGCTCGATGAGACTGAGTGGATGCAATAGAGGCATGAGCAGTTAAACATGATCGACGAGAAGAGATGCAAGCTATATGTCATGGTTAATGCTATTAGAGACGAGTCGCAAAAGCCTTCAATCGAAAGGTGCGTTCCAGACACTTTGAACAACGGCCTGGTGTTGAGGAAGGTGCTTCCGATCATACTAGATCCTCGTGGCAAATTCACCCCGAACTACAAAGGGCCGTATGTCATTAAGAAGATTATTCCTGGTGGTGCCATGATTTTAGTTGAAATGGATGGCGGTGAATTGCCTAGACCTGTAAACATTGATGCCGTCAGGAAGTATTTTCCATGAATGAAATCAAGGCCGAGGGGTCACTTCATGCACAATTCAAGTCGCATAGCATCATGCATCGCATTGTAGATATCATGCATATGTTGCATACATGCATATCAATTTGTGTTTTAGGCACCCTATCGTCTGACAAGGAAATGGTAGGAGAAAGAACTGACTCAAGAATCCATCAAGTCTTTGCACAAATTGTTGAATGTCTCTTTTGAGAGGTAAGTCGAGACGGTAAAAAAGGGGCAAAAAAAAAAAACAAACAAACAAAAAGAATAAGGACAAAAACAAAAAATGCATGACATGATTCACATGACCTATTCTCTGGTGTCACTATGCACGCTTCACGTCTGCGACCTTCAAGAAAAATGGCTCGAAAAAATGACTTTATTTGAGCAAAAGAGTGAAACGTTAACCATGCCAAACGAGAAGTACTTAGGATGAAGAAAGGCAAGTCCATTTCCAGACACATCCTTCAAACACTTTTGAGAGTTGAGTGAAAAGCGACATTCTCTTAGGATGGAGGATTCATTCGCATTGAGCACAAAGATCGAAATGATAAAGGCATTTCCTTCATCAATCCCAAGCACCGAGCTGACATCTTGCTACCCCTTTGGGCCGAATAAAGATGATCATTCAAAGTACCCCTGTTGAGAACGATCCTACATTAGGGTAGCATAGGAGGTTACAGTCACGTTGTAGAGCGAAAGATTAAGAAATATCCTATTACTTTCACTTGCATCAATCTTCTAGTGATAGCTTCGGAGGAATTCTCATTAAAGCTTAACTCATTCCAAAGTGAAGAAGAGCATTTCATTCTTATCCAAACACTGATACCTATTGCTTTAATCAATTTGGGCCTGATTGTTCATTTCTAAGTCCTGAGCGGTAATCATCTCCCTTCATTGGGGCAAGGCATAAGATTTGGCCAAATACAATTGACAGTCACGAGAAAATGTGAAAAAAAATCTCGAAAGTCATAAGAGCTACAAAAGTTCAAAGAGCAAAAAAGTTCGACAAATTATAGGGCATGAAAAAGTAGCGTGCCTAGCAAAAGTAAGGCCAATGCCCATCAAGAAAAAGAACTAAAAGCTGCATCTTATGTGAAAGAAAAATTATCAAAGTCCAAGTGCCTGCGTAAAAAAATCATTGCAAGTGCAAAGGAAATTAGAGAGGAGCGAACCTCCGATGTAGAAATGATTAGTCAAAGGACTTTCGAGATGTGCTGTGTTTCAAAAGCCAAATGACTTCAAAAGACTGAGTGACCCGGTCACAATGCTATGATGATCACTGACTCTTAAATATCCTCTTGAAAATCTTAAGCCTTTCAAGCCTCTCCCAAGCCAACATTACAACCCTCTTCCGAAGTCTCTTATGATTAAGATGGTTTGAGTAAAAATGAGAATGTCACGAAGAAGCTACTGCTTGAAGGAGTGGAAGTAATTCTATCTTATCTTATCTTCCAAGTTCTCGACTTGTAAACCGATGAAGATAGCCATAAATGATTCATTTATTGGCCTCAAAGCAATAATCCATTTGTGTAAGCCTATGACCAAACCTACATTGCGATCCTTTCAAAAGACCTTTTTGATCAATTATATTGTGCTCATTGCGAATGTTTCTAAAAACCTTTGATCTGGGTTATGTGAGATACCCTTAGCAACTAGTTATCTCCCACACGAATGGATGGGATCAAGCAGCCATTTTATCAAAAGTGCGTGAAAAGCCCTTTCTGACTAAGAAGCTCTAGTTTGGCATGCTTAATGAGCTTTTTCACGAGTCGTAACCGTTTTGATAAGAACTTGACTCCTAGAGAATTTGATGATTAATGATATATCCACGAGCAATATAACAATTTTGCGCCACATGATACTGATTGAAATAAAATGTTTTTCCAAAGCAGTCGGACTTAGCTTGATTAGCTTGTTCAATTAATGTTACAATATTGTCAATACGTCTCTTGATGACGTCTCTAATGACATTCGCTCAAGTTGAGTTTGACAAGATTTCTCAGTGAAGCAATGTAGTTTTCAAGAGGTTAGTGGGTGCTTCCCTAAAAACCAAAGGTTCATAGTCAGCCTTAAACCATGCTATCTCCAAAGGTTCATGGTCAGTCTTAAACCATGCCATCTCCAAAGGTTCATGGTCAACCTTAAACCATGTCATCTTCTTATGACCCGGTGGGCTTTTGTAGCCCGGAGTCTTCCTTTTCCCCATTCTTATGACCCGGTGAGTTTTCCGTAACCTGGAGTCCTTCAACCCCCTTCTTATGACCCAGTGGGCTTTCTGTAACCCGAAGTCCTTCAACCCCATTCTTATGACCCGGTGGGCTTTCTGTAGCCCGGAGTCCTTCAACCCTCTTCTTATGACCCGATGGGCTTTCCGTAGCTCAGAGTCCTTCAACCCCTTCTTATGACCCGGTGGGCTTTCCATAACCCGTAGTCCTTTAACCCATTTCTTATAATCCGGTGGGCTTTTCGTAACCCGCAGTCCCTCTCCTTCTTCTTATGACTCGGTGGGCTTCTGTAGCTTGGAGTCTTTCTTCCTCTTAGTGACAAGATGTGCTTTCATAGTTATGAGTCTTTTCCATCAACCCGATACGTGCATATGCACCTAGGGTCGCTTTATTGCCAAAATAATTTAGGTGTCTTCTATCTTTGATCGCAACCTCTTCGAGGCTACATTTAAAGAGGTGTAGCTGTTGACATCTAATTTTTCACCTAAATTAATTAATTTAAAGTAGCATTAAATGTTAGGAATTAGTCACAAAAGAAAGTTTTAAAAATATTATTATTTAATTAAATTATTTTAAAAAAATGAAATCATCGAGTTGAGTTGAATCCAGCCTTAGCTCGACCCGCCCGTTTCCTTTTCTTTTTCCCTGCGGTGGGCCTAGCCTAGCCCATTTCCTCCTTTAGCCCAGCTTGCAAGGGAGCTGGTCGTCTCCCCCAACTGGTCTTCGTTGCAAGACCTGCAAAGAAAAAACAAAAGCAAAGCAGCAACAGAAGGAGCAAGGGGATTGGTGGCAGATGAGCGGCGTGATCCGTGGGTCGGGCGTGTAGGCCGGCCAGCAAGCTAGCAGCTGCAAAGGCCATGCGCGCTTGTTGGCCAGGCATAAAACCGGAGGAGAGAACACGCCAAGGGGAAAATCGGACCAAAAAAAGAAAAAAACATAAAAAAGCCGAGAGCGAGCGAGAGAGAAACACTGAGGAGAGGAGAGGCTGAACCAGAGGCAGGAAGCTCGAGGGAGCAGCTCGCCGTCGCAAGAGGCCTATCAGCCCACCGTCCGTGGTAGCCTTTCCCAGGCAAGGTAGGTCCCCTGAACCCTCGTTGTCTCATTTCCGTAAAACGCCACGCCAAAGCTCGCGGCCAATTGGTTCGCATGAGCTCCGACCCACGTCGCCTTTGTGCTTTGCTCCCGTGTTCCTTATACATTGTACCTAAAGACCCTTGAAGCGTATTTGGTGCTCAGTTGAGTTGGAGTCCTTCGAGTTCGGTAGTGCAGACCATGTGTTCGGCAAAATTCCTCAAAGAAAACAGAGGAGTAGTTCACATTTCAACGCCGGACCCACTCATTTTTGCCCCCGTGCTTGCTTAACCCTTGTTGCTTTGCCCGTATTCGTTGTGTTTTTGAACGATTTGTATGAGATATTGGTATGTATTTGAATCGACGACTTGTTCCGTCGGAAATAGGTTAGTGGTTGCTAAAATAGGTAATCGGTGAGGGTCGGCGCTAGTCGAGGGGGATGATCGGTGAGCGGCAGTGGTCCGGCGACTTTCCTTAGGGCAGTCGGTACTCATGGAGTGATTGGTGTCAGATCAGCGAGGGAGCGGTAGGAGCCTTGGCATGTCGCGGTTGTGGGAGGAGAGGGCCCGAAGAAGACGATCGGAAAGGGAGTAAAAGAAAAAAAAAAGCACAAAAAGATTTTAAAAAAATAGGAAAAGAGAAATGGGCTTCGTTTTGGGTCGTTTTAGTACATTGGGCTTGTGGGATTTGTTTTAAAATGAAAAAACTTAGACCATATTGGGCTTGCTCATTAGGCCCAATCCGAATTTAATTGAAGGCCCGATTGGGCCTTGCTCTTTTCGAGCGGGCTAATCAGCCCGTCTCCCGACCCGATTTTGCCGATCGGGCCGAACCGGGTCGGGTCCGACTCGATCCGACCCGGTTCGCCCATTTTTTCAAATAAAAAAATTATTGTTAAAAAATTATTGTTAAAAAAATTATTTTTTAAAAAATTAAATATTAAAAATTAAAAAATTATTAAAAAATTTTCGAAAAAAAAAATTAAAAAAAAAAATCCAAAATCCAAAAATTGTAGGGTTTGGTTAGGGATTGCTAGGTATTTTTGTTTTAAGTGTAATTATGCATTTATTTTGATTACATCACATGTTTAGATTGCATATCTTGTTATGTTTAATGGTATGTGTGTAGTCTTATGGTAATTAGGACATTGTTAGCTTTGATTGTTGGTGGATACGTTTAATAGTATGTGTGTAGTCTTATGGTATGTTTAATAGTATGTGTTTAGATTGCACCTGTATGATCACTTTAATATGTTTGTGGATAAGTAAAATCAATCCAAATTGCTTGACAAAAATCATTTTGTTAAAATGAACAATATTAGGTATCGAAAGGGTACTAATTGATCAATTAGTGTAACCAAGTTCCTGACCTTAGATTCTCTGGTTGCATAGGAAGTGAGGTAAACTCCCATACCTCACTTGGTTTCTAGCCAACCCCAATAGGTTAGTGGAGACTCATTTTGTGCAAAATTCTTAAAAAATATTCCAATGTCACGTGGGGAATGGACTTGGGAGAGTCTGTGCCTAATCATAGGCCTTAGGTCCATCCTTTAGGCAATACCCCTAAACCTGTTCCCTCCCTCCGAGGGTAGGTCGCAACAGATATTAATTTTCACCACTCCAAGTCTAGTGGCCACCACAATAGATCAGATTGAAGAGGAGATCGGCCTGTTCACATTAGTGGTTGGGCGGATAGGTTTGAGGTGCGTACCTAGGCAAATGCCACATCCATGACTTGAACGTGATTGAGGCGTTGCTGGCAAAAGACAAACCTATTGTGCGCCTTCCATATCTGCCACAAAAGAGACGCAATCGTTTCCAGACCAGGATAGGTACGTCATTGTTCGATCTGAGTTACTAACCACGCATCCATCCTTGATACTGACTGTTGAGTGATGTGGATATTGATCTGTGGATGCAACCATATACGGTGCGTCCATGGACATCAAAGAAAGAGGTGTTCTATAGTTTCTGGTGTGAGGTGAGAGCAGATAGGGCATGTCGGATCAGTGGTGATGCATCGTTGGAATAGGTTGGCTTTTGTGGCTAAGGCATTATGGCATAATGACCAGAGGAAAGGTCAAATTTTGGGGGCAAGTTTCACAGGCCAAATGGTTTTCCATAGTAACTTGGGTGGCTGATAGGATGATGAAGGTGTGTTCAGCTGACTACTGGGAATGGCTTGTCTGAATATGTCATAGCCATTTTTCACAGAATATTGACCATTTACAGTCCTGGTCCACATAAGTTGATCAAAAATGTATTGAGGTCTGACCTGAATTGTAAGAATATCTTGGACTGTAGAGGCATCAAATTGTTGGTTGAGAAGAGGAATGTTCCAATTGTTGCTGTTCGGGTCCAATAGCTTAGCTACAAATATTGGGGCATCCCTAGTAGCAAGGCCCCCTATGACTCCTCTAGGGAACCATCGGTCTTCCCAAATTTTAATTGTTTGTCCATTGCTAACGGACCATTGTAGGTGAGGTAATATGGATTCCCTCCCAAAGAGAATACTTCACCATCCCTAGGAAGGTCTTTCTCCCCTATCGGCATGCATAAAATCATGTTAGTGGAAATAAAGCCCTTTAAAAAGGGTGCTCCATAACGCTATTGGGTTCTGGAATAACCGCCATGCTTGTTTTCCGAGCATGGCTTTATTAAGTCTTAGAGATCCCGAAAGCCGAGACCCCCACTATCCTTTCTTCGTTTAAGAGTAGCCCAATTTTTCCAGTGGATGCTTGCTTTAGTACAATCTCTTTGCCACCAAAACCGAGCAACTTTTTGTTCAATGGATTTGCAAATTGTCACGCCCCGATCCTCGGGCACGCACACATCCTTCTACTCTTGGTCGATTTTATAATGCGATATCCAAGGACTATGTATCGCCGACCCTTTCATTTATTAAGCACATGCTGAAGTAGTTATAATCCCCTGACAATAAAACAATGTGATAGAAAAGCAGGGCCATATTTTTCATATTGAAACTTATAACCAAACTTTTATACAAAACACAAACAGAGCACTTCACAACTTTTTACTCTTAACTCTATTCACATCAATTGAAGTTCACAAAAGAAGATGGAATCTCAATCCATCCGGGTCGTACTCAAGACCCCCTTCGGAATTATCTTCTTCTTCCAAAAATCCTTTTCCTCAAGTTCGCCTTCCAGTTCTCCTTCTCAGACTCCTTCTCCTCAGTTCCTCAACGGAGTCCTGAAATGTTTTCCCCAAACTGGGATGAGACTACGTCTCAGCGAGTTCTACCCCACTAAGGCCCGATTAGTAAACCATTATACTATAGGCTGCCTAAACACGCACAGGGCAAATGACTTACCTTGGCCTCAGATTCCACCTGCAAGTCAGTACAATTCACATACATTATATATAGAATCGATACATCCAGCAATTGAAACGCATCACTCAACTCAATAAATCACAAGGATCCAGATTATAGGACCAAATCGTTATGACACGTCTCATACCATGTCACACAATTTTGTCTCATAATCTGGCACATCAAACTCAACCATCATGCATTTCAATTGTTAATTACACCCCTCAAGGGTACGACCAACTCTATTGGCGGTCTTCTGGCATTGACAGGCGTCGTCTCACCCCCATTGAGCACGGTTACGTCTCTCTCAGAGACGATTTCGCCGAAGGGGCGTAGGTCCAGAATCTACTGCGACCCGAGTCCTAATGAATGGGTAACATCCGGCTTAACAGCCCAGGATGGTTTCTCTTAACCAACACACGACCAATCAATCTTGGCACACTGTGCATTGCACTCAAATGCCTCCATTAAAATAGTGATCCTGGCCTATTTTCTTCGTATTAAAAACATCCCGAAAATAGTCGTGTGTGGGTACATGGTCAATTCGGAACTTAAGACTGATACCTATCTTTTTTCAAACCCCACTATTTGATATAGTACTTAAAATCCATTTTCGGTGTTAAAACCCGACACTCGGGATTTTCTAAATAAATATCAAAATCCATAAATTTTGGAATTAAATACCAAAAATCCAATCAGCACTCAATTTGCATAATTTAACACTTAATTGCAGAATTTAACCATGCCATTTACCAATCTATAATTCAATCTCAATCAATTCCAATCAATTTAGGGTAAATCTCTAAAATATCACAATTTATTTAATTCCATGCAACATGGAGCTCAAATAAATAAACGGACCACGCCACGACAATTAGCATGAGGTTTTGGTTGTCGGCCATCAAAATCTTGATTTTCCGAAAAATAAATAAATAAATAATTAATTTCGAAAATTAATTATTAAATATTAAAAATTCCGTTTAGCTCAAAATAAGGCCCAATTAAATAAACGGACTTCACCATAGTCATCAGCATAATATTCCGGTCACTGGCCATCCCAATTGAATTTTCGGAAAATAAATAAATAATTAATTTAATTCCGAAAAATAATATTTAAATGCCAAAAATCCCACTTAGGCCCGAATCGCCAAATTGAAGCCCGATTAGGGATCGGAAAATTTCCAAGATACTTCCAATAAATAGTAGACCACGTCTACTTGCTAATTGCGCAGTCAATTTATCTAAATCACATCACAATTGACTAATAATTGCTAATTTATTCTAATCTAACAACCTAAACATAATTAATTAAAAACCAACCTTAAGCATAATTAGCCAACTAATCTGGGATTAGTGAGATTACTCACCAAATCGCGCGCAAATCGGATCAATCCGACGGGGGCAATGCGAGGGACGATTCCCAAAGCACGGCTCGGGTTCGGGGCCCGGAAACGGCCCAAAAGCTGGCCCGAACCAGCTGGAAACCCACTTCGTGGGTTGCTGTTCTTGGCTGGCCGGAGCTAGTCCGACGGCCAAAATAGCAAGGCGGGGCTGGCGAAGGATGAGGGGGACGCCGGGAGGTCCTGGCGGGGTTGAACAACGGAGGTGGCCGACGGGGGCTGGTCAGACGGAACCGAGCTGAGTAGGGGCGGAACCGCACGCGGAAGCACGCCTTGGCGCGAGGGACGGCCGGCGGAACACGCGCCGTCGCGCGGGCGGGCGTCGAGGGCGTGCGATGCGGCGGCGGGACGGTCGGTGATGGCGAGCTGCTGTCTCCGATTTCTGCTTCTGGTTTCGCTTGTAACAGAGGTGAGGGAGAGGGTGTCGAGAGAGAAGGAGGGATGAGAGAGAAAGAGAGAGAGAAGATAAGGGTTGACTAGTCAAAGAGGGAAAAAGAAAGAGAGAGAGAGGGCAGGCGGTGGGGAAATCCGCACGAGGGGGAAAAGGGAAAAGGGAGGGAAGAGAGAGAGAAAAGAAAGAAAAAGAAAGAAAAGAAAAGAGAGGGAGAGTGAGAAAAAGAAATAAAACAATAGCCTTATTCCTATTTTTTTTCTTTTCTCTTTCCCTTTCTATTTCCTTTCGGGCTTCAATTTTTCTTCCAATAATTTCTTTCTTGAAATTTTGGATTCGCAATAAATTGACGAACGATGAGACAATATCCTTAAAAAAAAAAAGAATTATGATGCGCTTAAAATTTGATTCCCGAAATCGAGTTCAATTTCGTGGTTAAAAATTGATCAGACGTGATTTTAGCACAATCCAACTAATTAGGTAGCTTTTAGGGATTTTACAGCTGATACATCCCTTAACAGCTTTACCCAATAGGTTAATTAACTCGTGAGTGATCAGCTCAGAGAAAAAGGGTCATAGGCACGTCGACGAAATGCCCATTTCACTTTATCGAAATGGGGTCGAATTTCAGGATGTCACACAAATAGACGTAGGAATTCTTAAGATGGACATGGCATACTGAGGTATTGCTTGTATGACAATCTTAAGCAAAATTTCCTTTCCACCCTTAGAGAGCAGACTTTCTTTCCTTCCCTCCAGTTTGGCATTCACCCTTCCTAAAATCCAAGCAAACATGTCCCGTTTAGATCTGCCCCAATCCGACGGTACACCTAGATATTTGCCAGTCCTATCAATCACTAGTATTCAAAGTGCTCTTGCTAAGTTTTCTTGTAGACTAAGAGGACAGGCTTTGTTGAAGAAGATTCTGGATTTATTTCTATTAACAACCTGACTAGTAGTGAAGCAATATTGATTGACAATATTGGCTAAATTCTAACATTCAATTAATTTTCCATCTAAAAAGAAAATAGCACCATTAGCAAAGAACATATGAGAAAGAGTGGGACACCACCTGTTCAGCTTGATGCCTTTGAGATGACCCATGGTAATTGCTTGGTGTATAAGATGTGAGAGGATATTCGCCAGAAGGATAAAAAAAAATGGTAGGGGGATAGAGGATCGCCCTATCTGATACCTCGGGTAGGTTGGAAGTATGGTGAAAGTTCACTATTGAATTAAACATTAAAAGACACTGTTGTTACACATTGCATGATCCATTATACCCATGTAGCATGAAAGCCTAGAGTGAGGAGATAGTCTTGGAGGAAATCCCACTCTATCAGGTCATATGCCTTTTGCATATCCATTTTGAGGACGGCTCGAAATTGGCGCCTACATTTTCTAACTTTAATTTGATGAAGCACCTCTTGGACTATTAAAATGTTATCTTGAATTTGGCGTCCACTTACAAAGGCACTTTGCTCCCTAGAAATAAGCTCAGGCAGGTAGGGCTTAAGGCGGTTGGTGATCACCTTAGAAATGATTTTATAGGCATAATTACAAAGGCTGATGGGACGGTATTGGTCTAGTCTTTTAGGATGTGGTACCTTGGGGATTAGGGAGATGACCATTTTATTGAGGTCTAGTGGCATGACTCTAGAAATGAAGAATTGCTGCACTGATGAGAATAGGTCGTCCTGGAGAATATCTCAATGATTTTGATAGAAGAGTCCATTCAAACCGTTTGGGCCCGAGGTTTTAGTAACCCCCAATTGGAATGTAGCCTGTCGAACCTCCTCCCTAGTGACAAGAACTGTTAAGGACATGTTCATCTCGTCAGTAATAACCCGAGGACATTGTTGCCGAATAGGCTATAATCATGATGTCCCACTCTTTAATATAGATGTGAAAAGTAATCCGTTGTCATCTTCTTTAAAAGCCGGGATCACGCACCCAACCTTGGTTATCATCCTGCAGCATACTAATTTTATTACATTGTCTTCTTTGAATGGTTGTTGCATGGAAAATTTTAGTATTTTTTTCCTCCATCTCAACTAGTTGATCCTAGAGCGCATTGCCCAAAACTATTCTTCTTATTGCCATAATTTCTGAATTTGTTCTTTCAAGTGAGTAACCAACAATGCGTGATAATGATGAAGGGTCTGATTAGTGTGACTTTGAAGTTGCTGGTGCAAAGCTGCAAGTTGATGATGTCCCCTGGAAAATTTCGATCTACTCCACTGAGTCAGAGCGATGGAAACCGCCTTTAGTTTGGATGGTAGGGCAGAATCAGGTGACTATGTGGAGTTCCATGACCGAGCAACGATGTCACGGCAGTCAGGGTCTTGGATCTAAAAAGCTTCAAAGATGAAGGGCCAATGGCATCGACAAGGTAAGGCTTCAGTGGTTAAGAGCAAGGGGCTGTGATCCAACCCCACCACAGGTAAAACAAACACTTCAACCTCAGGTAAAGTGAGACGCCAATCTAGAGTACATAGAGCCCTATCCAATCTTTCCTTGACAAAGTCATCACCAGCCCTATGATTCATCCAAGTAAAAGTACATCCCTTGCTTTCTATGTCCATGAGTAAATAGTCATGTAATACATCTCTAAAAGATTGCATTCTATGAAAATCGGTGAAGCGCTTACCTATTTTTTTCCTAGTGATAGAGTATTTCATTGAAGTCATCGACACAAATCCACGAAGGGTGTTGGAGGCGTTGATAAGCCACAAGGTTGCCCATAGCAGATGGCGTTGCTAGATAGTAGACGAGGCATGAAGGTAGGTGAGTCTCATTTGATTACCTCCCATTAGATCAATGCAAATGACATCAAAAAACTTTGGAGCAGAGCATTCCAATGTTATATTAAATTGGTCATTCCAAAAAGAGCCATCCCCTAGCTAAACCAATGGGATTCAGCAAAAAAGAGTTAGGATATTTGAGTTTCTTTTGCAGCTATCGAACTACGACTTCTTGGTTCTTAGTTTCCATAAAAAAAATAATGTTGGGCCTCTCTTTAGTCACTAAGGCCTTGAGGGATTTAACTATCAGGGGGTTGCCCAGCCCTTGGCAGTTCCAGCTTAAAAGTTTTATTTGTCACTTGGTGGCTTTTTTTGGCAAGCCACTATAGCCCATTGGCTGACTTCTTTGGCTTCCAAGATCGGAGTATCCATAAGTTGTGTGTCATCAAGGTCATTGAGCTAATTTAGTCGTGGAACATAAGGAGTATATCGCTTCAATTTTTTGCTTGTGCCTGCTTTGGTGTTGATTATGGTTTGCTTTGTCTTCTTTGGGTTAGAGGAGCCCACTACCAAGTCTTGAGGAGATTTCATCTTAGCACAGACAATATCCATTGCTACCGTTGTTGGAGTTTTTTACGGCTAGCTTGCTGGAGTTACTGATGGTTGGCCTGTTGGAACAGGATGTTGGGCAAATATGTCGATGCTCTTAAGGGGAGGCAGAGCTAGCGATCAAAGGATTCCCCTATTACTATTATCGATGGGAGGCTGAGCCGCGACCAATTGATGTGATGGTGGGGGAGTTTCTGGGATGACCACTTTCGACGGTTCAGGTATGTGTTGCGGTTCGTAGAAGGCTTTCCAGTATGGGCTATGTTCCTGAACTTCTGCCTTAACCATTGACCGTACGCCATTTTTTCTTTTCCCTCCATCTTAGCTTCATTAAAAGGATAATCCTTACAGTACATGGCATATTGTCCGAGCTTACCACAGGAATCACAAAAATGTGATAGGCGTTCATATCGAAAGTTTAGCCATAATGTTTTCCCATTGAGTTTGATTAACTGTCCTGTCTTCAAAGGTTCCTGCACATTGAGATCAACCCTTGCTTTCCCAGCTCAGAGTGAAGTACCCTCCTTACTTTCTATGTGAATTTCCAGTACCTTGCCTATGTGCTTGACAGCCTTTTCTAACATATTTTCAGAGTACCATTCTAACAGAAGACCAAAGACTTGCACCCAAAATGCACAAGTGGAAAAGTCATAACAATGCAACGGCGTATTGGGGATCCAAGGCTTAAAGATAACTAAATGGCCATAAAAAAGCAAGGGGCCCCCATCTAAAACACGATGTTTTTCTACCTCAGATTTGAACTTAGCTACATACAAGCCTGCTTCTCGAGCGATAATGTCGACCTGGTCTGTTCTCCAAGCACGCCTTAAAGTACTCTGAAAAGCTTGTAAGTTTATGGATGGATTGGATAGAATTTGACCTACCAATATCAATTTGCATTCTTCAATTTTCTCTACAAGTGGTGCATCATTCCAGACCTCAATCCCCTGTTCTAGCTAGAGTCGGCCCATTCAGGAGCAGAGGGCAGCAAGACGAGAGGCTCCTTCCTCGTTATGTTCGTCCATGAGTTCAGGGGTTCAGTAGTAAGCATCAACCAGAGAGCCAATTTGGAAAGAGGAACACACATGCAGATGTTCGGGGTTCAACAGTGAGCATCAATCAACGATATGGAAGTTTCGGGGAAGCAAGTGAAGAGGTACCATTCAAGAGAGTTGGGTCGAAGATGGGTGAAAATCTGGAGGGGAAGGTGATTGAATCAGGTGGGAACAAAACCAAATCAGAATTCCAAATAGATGAGAACATCAATGGTTGACAAAGGATGAGAGGAATCACCAGGTTGAGAAACAGGGAGGGACACAAAGACGGAACAGGAAGCGTGAAATTAGGGTTTAGGGTTCTAAACTACCATGAGGGTAGAAAATGACTCTACATTTCGAGAGAGGATGCTTCCTTTTTTACCGTCCCATTTCGTGTCGAATGACGTACCGCCTTTGTGTTTTTGTTCATTACATCTTGTTACAATATCTCTTCCAATGGAGATAACTTGGTATAACTCCAATTCTTGTACTATCCAAATCATTCCTTTTCAAGCATTTCCTGGTCATTAGAGTAACTGACATAGTCACACGGTTAACCTGAGTAGGAAATGTTGCGATTCCAACATAAGATTTATTATATTCAAATTAAGGGTGTATTTGTTCGAGTGATTTTTTTTTTGTTAATTAGCTATTTAGACTTTCACGTATTTAATTTACTGAAAATGAATGGAAAATCATTTACGATTAAAGAAAATATGCGTGTTTAAGATTAGGAAACTGAATTCTCTTATCCAATAGGAAAGTAATTTCTTTAATCATGATATTTTTTTCCAAAAAAAACAAACTCTAAACTTTTGATCACTCTGTCAATCCGGGGAGACATAGGCATCATCATTTTCTTATTCTTACAACAACTTGGGCCAATCTTCCTTGTCGGTCGATGGTTCATGCGAAAGACATGAAATTACATTGATCAAGTATAAAATAATCTGATCTTTTCTCAAATGATTGATCGCCAACCAGCAGCACTCCAACCCTAATTGCCATAAAGCCTAGCACAGTGAAGAGAAGAAACGAAAGAAATGAGCCACTGATTAAGGTCACCCACTTTAGGGTACCGAGCAAGCTGTCAAGTGATAATAATAAAATAAAATTAAATAGCATTGCCCATCACCGATTCATCACTGCAGTAGAACAAAACCTCGTACGCATCAATCCGCACGATCTTCTGTATTCTTTTCGTGGAAGCACTGAATCTCACTTGCTAATGGTCTGTGCTCACGCATGCACAGCTTCACTGTACAAATTTAATATCTCGAAGATGAAAGACATTACTAATATTTTCTCAAAAGCGGTTGTTTTTTTTCCCTCTAACATCCGTCGAGCTTAATCTGTGCTATGTTTGTGAAATTTGGATAAAATTCCATGTGCGAATTCTTATAAAACTATAAAATTTTCGTGGTAAGGTTGAGCATGAAAAGTTATAAAATAAGGGGTATTTTTTACCCCATTATCTTCTCCTACATTGCTTCCAAACGTAACTGTGACAAGATCATGAAATGCCGGTTTGTATGTTTTTACGACAATTCATGACTATTAAAATTGTCGGTGTTTTAGAAATCACTCGGTCAACCCCTTAAAATTTCAATCACCATATGAAAAGGTTTTTGAGCTTTTGCTCTCTTTAGTTTTCAAAGACATACTAAAGTACATTGCGTTTCACGAGCGTGTATGATTTTAAGTATTCAAATTATTTTAGTCAAGAGTCATATCATAAACCCTCTCTCATCTAATATTTGAGTGCTACAATCATATTAAAGTTGGTATGACGTGTTAACACCTCCTTGGGCATCAAGAAAGTAATTCTTGTTGACGATCTATCTTGAGGAGACTCTAGTGGTTGACTTAGGGTTTGTTTGATAATCTATTTAAGGACTGAACATTGAATGAAATTAAGTTTGTTTGCTAAGCTTGACTTGCATCGACTTGATAGAGTAAATTAAGCAAAAGATTTAATGTAGTAAGTAAAAGAGGGGTTGCTTAATTTAATCAAAAGGAAAAAGTAACTGATGGCAAGTCGAATCTTGCCTAATATTTTGCTAAAAACAACTAATGATGATTGTTCTATGTTTGGTAAGATAAGAAATTAATAATATTCAATTGTCAATTTTGAATTATCATCGAGCAACTTATTATTATTATTATTATTATTATTATTATTATTATTATTATTATTATTATTATTATTATTATTATTATTATTATTATTATTATTATTATTATTATTATTATTATTATTATTATTATTATTATTATTATTATTATTATTATTATTATTATTATTATTATTATTATTATTATTATTATTTTTTCAGCACTTTGGTTTATTGGCATCTAAATTCTAGCACTTCATATTGCCAAAAAAAGCCCTTGGTCTTATGTGCGGGAGTTGACCTATACTATCTCTTTATTTCTAGAAAGAGAAAAACCATCATGTACAATAACATTAGAGGCCATGACTCTAAGAGAGGACTAGAGGAAGAGTAGGGAACAAGGTGACCGAGAGAGCCGTGATTGCGATGCCGGATGGAGGGCCAGAGACAAGGCTACAATTGCAAAGGAGGGAGGGCTAGAGGCGAGGCAGTGGCGACTATGATGATGTAACATCCTCGATTTTGACCCCACGAGGATCGGCCATAAGGTCCTAAAAGGATCGATCATGGGCCATTGGCCATGGATCGATCGGTTCGATCAGCAAGGAATCATGAATCGGTCATGACCGAGCGACTGGTCACGAATTGGTCGAGGTGTCAGCTATGAATTTCTACTGACCATACTGATGGGATAGTCACCAGCTTATAAAATGGCTTTTCGGTAATGATAATTAGTCATGGGATGATTTTGGATCGGTCAATGGTCACAGGTCGATCTAGCCGATCACAGTTTCTGGTCGTAGGTGATTCCACCCGGTTATGTGCCGATACACAGACGATTTGAATTGACCAAATGTAAATCCGTTCTAACAAAAAATGTAGCATTCCCTATTTAATTCTTAACGATCGAAACATAATCTTGAATTGGTGAAGTTCGATCATGAATTGGTAATACATCGACCATGAATCCTACCGGTGGATTAGGTGCCAACTAGAATGAGCCTAGGAATAGATCCGGCTATTTCGTCACTTATTCTAAGATCCATAGGTGCCTTGGCTTTGTGCTAGGCATTGGGTAGCCTTAGAATATGTTTCAAACTAATTAAAGGACAATCAACCCTATTGGTCGACCGACCATCCAAAGGAACGGTTTGGGCGAATATGGGACATTAGGGCCGAACCTCAGGCGTGTGTGATTTGATTTTTCGAGGTGTACCTAATTATCCCCTTCTCGGCTTTGGAATCAATTTAGATAGTAGAATTCTCTAGAACATCATATTAATGGAGAAAATGACAAAATAGGGAAAGTTTTAGAAACCCTTCATTAAATGAAGGGGTGAGTTGTCCATTAAAAAGTCAAATGTCATGATTACATCCAAAATATCTTTGAAGATTCTAGAGAAAGGTGTCACACAAGTGGACCAATTAGAGAGCACTACACAAGTCCTCATTAATAACTGAATATTCTAGAATTGACTAGTTGGCAACCTAGAGTAGCATCATCATTAAATTTCATTAAATGCCCATTAAATGCGGGGAATTGGTGGACCAATGAGAGAATGAAAAGCGGGCCATAATCAATGACACTTAGGAGCTTAGATTTCCAAGTAAGGTTTTTAGCTTGGCCAACTCATCTTCTAGGCATAATCATGAGACAAAGTAGGCTTGCCACACAAGAAAAGTAGGCGCGATACTTGGAAACGTTGGAGAGGACTACTTAGCTTAGTAATGATGGCTCCAAGGGCTATAAATAGGAGAAGCACTTCCCATTTTCCTCACTTACCTTCCATTTTCTCCACCCGCCATCTCCTAGAATGCCCTCCTCTCTCTTGCCCACTTTCTCTCTTTCGGCTTCCAAGTAAAGTCGTCCATCTTGTGTAGTTCAAAATTTAGTTCGAGGTTCATCCAGGTAAGTAAGATCCCTATGTCTCCTTTAGGGTGATAGTCTCCATTGTCGAGGCTAGTTAGGTGCTTACCCGTTAAGCCATGGATAGGATTTTGGATCTTTCGTATGGTTTGTTCATGTTTATGCTTGAGTTGTTCATGCTCGGAATAAGGCCGAGGTTCGTTTGGATTGAGTTCATCATAAAACAAAGTCGCCCAAGTCATAAAGCCTTTGTTTTGGCATAATTAGGATGCCGAGTCCAAGTCTCGCTTGGTGCATGGATCGCCCAAGGCGGCAAGGTCTTAAATCGACATTGAGGCATGTCGATCTTATGTCTTGTTCAGTATAGGAATTACCCAAATCCACAAGGTCTTGGTAAGACACCAAGCATGTCGATTTTCATAGTTTAAATGGACGTGGGGACATTGTGCTTGGCGTTGAATCAAACCGCGAGCCGAGGGTCATTCTCGATACATGTGCGTTCACATCGGGTTGGAGCCGAGGTTTGTCAAGCTTGGGATCATCACCTAAGCAAGGTGTACCCAAGCCTTAAGGTCTTGGATCGGTATTGAGGCGTACCATTTCCGAGCCTTGTCCGATGTAGGGATCTGCGCTAAGTGATTGATTCAAGTTATGGATCAAAGGTCGTTCCAGACATATTTGCTAGTCAAGTATAAGAAATTCATGACACACACGAATGAATGAGCAAGCCTTTAGACCATGCATGCGTTGGATAAGAGAAGAGATAAGAACCAGCTTGTATGATGCATTTGTGCATGCATTTAAAGAGGAAAAAGCACCCGTCACCACACAGCGTTGGCGGCGATACCTCGTTCATTGAACGGGAAGCCTCATTTGATCCAAGGTATCTTGGTTGAGCCAGGATGCCTGGGTTTGAACCCGGAAGCCTTGGGAAGCTAGCCTTGAGAAGCCTTGGTCAAGCCGAGATGCCCTAGTCAAGCCAGGAAGCTCAACAAGAAGTTGGAAGCCTTGGTTGAGCCGGGAGGGCCTGGTCGAGCCAAGACGACGATAAATGAATTTGCATGAATGCTGGTTATGCATGAGCATGATATGTTGATATAATAATTGATAAGCCTGGTAGTTTTGACATGGATAGCATGTATTTAGATAAAGCATGACATATGATTTGCAATTGATCTGCCATCAACACTGTTTGCGAGTACTGTACTTGCTAGGCTTTGATGATGAGATGCTTTCCTAGTAGAGAACTAGGAATTTTATTTACTGAGTTTCCCCAAAACTCACTCATTTACCTTTCGGTCTTGTAGGCATGGAAGTCTCACATCAGTTTTGGAAAATTGTAGTCACATTAGAGGCGATAAGATTTCCCTTGGTTTATGTGGAAAGCTTGTACTATGATGTAAAAATAAAAGAGGGCTATAGAGAAAGAGCTTGTTAAAGTACTGTTATATTATAAATCAGTGTGTGCTATGTGATGTATGTCCAAGTCTTCTAGCTATTGTTTGTCCGGGGAGTTATTTGTTCACGTTTCCGCATTTGCATGATAACAAGATAAAAAGAATTGGGACAGCGATGAGCATGGGATGTCGCGAAAATAACCCTTGTCAACAAATGAGGCAACCTAGAGAGAGTACAAATTGAGAGGAAGAGGATCGTGCAATGAGGAGGAAGGAGTGGCCAGCGTTTTCCTGGGGTTTCCAAGGTTGCTCCTTTTGCTTTAGGAAGAAGAGCAAAAAAAAGATTAAAAATGGGGATGCCGTGCAAGGAGGAGGAGCCTAGGAGGAGGAGGCGACTAGGGTTTAGGTTTCCAAAGAAGGGCAGTAACAAAAAAAGGTGCCATCGAGAAGGAGTGTAAGAGGAGGAGGAGGTAGCTAGGGTTTGAGTTTCTAAAGAAGGGTAGAAAAAAATTTAAAAATGGGGTGCTATGCAAGGAGGAGAAGCCTAGGAGGAGGAGTAGGTGGCTAGGGTTTGAGTTTTCAAGGAAGAGAAAAATTTAAAAAATTGTGTTGCCGTGAAGAGCGGAAAAAAAAAATTAAAATGGGGATGCCCATCCATTTTGGCAGGATTTTTCTTTTTTTGGAGGGAGGAAGGGTGGAGGGTGATTTCAAGAAAGGAGATGAACAAGAGAACTGAATGTTGAATAATGATAAATTCTTATCACCGTAGAAGATCATAAATTTATTTAAATAAGTTGACTCTACTTTCTATTTTTGAAATAATTATAAAAATGATAATTTATCATGAATGTATAAAAATATTCATTTATTATATAACATGTTTCAATGTGTCGGAATTATCTATTTTCTGAAAGATGACATGTCGGCATATTGTGTCGTGTTGTGTCGCGTGTCGTGTGTCTGTATCGGTGCTACATATGATTTAGTCTTTTCAATAAGACATAAAGATTACTTCAGCGTAACACCCAAATCGACCATCACAAATAAGTGAAGAATAACGTTAAAATCAAATAAAAAGCTCCCACAAATGCAAAATACCTATACTACACTTAAACGCTAACAAAATGACTCTTACGAGCTAACAAATTACTTACCCAAAGTGATGACTCAAACCTAAACGTAACGCGAAACTCGCCCACAAAACCCTAAAATATCATTCCGACAAAACCGTTACTCTAAAATGATATATGTGTCGAGTCCACGGCTCCACAACGCCATAATTCACAATTCTCATGAAAACTTGAAACTTCACAAGTCAAAAATCGGATCTTGTGTCTTGATTTTCACAAAATTTCGAATACACGACTTGACTTCGAAAACGACTCTGATTAAATAAATGAGGGCATCAACCCTTCTTGGACGTTGCGTTAGGTAATGGAGTTGAGTTGACGAGATCCTATAGGA
This sequence comes from Eucalyptus grandis, assembly GCF_016545825.1. Classification (NCBI taxonomy): domain Eukaryota; kingdom Viridiplantae; phylum Streptophyta; class Magnoliopsida; order Myrtales; family Myrtaceae; genus Eucalyptus; species Eucalyptus grandis. The sequence goes on along the minus strand of NC_052618.1, from coordinate 20,329,170 downwards.
ATGCACATGTGAAAGCCTCTTTCCCTTCTTTCCCATTCCTTTCTTCTTCGTTTTTTATTCCTCTCTTCTTTTCTCTCTTTCCTCTCAGTTTCAGAGTAGTGGGATATTTTCTTTGACAATGTCAAGGAAGTAGTGGGACCGACTTGTGTTTAAAAATAAAAGAAATAAAAAAAACGTTGAAAAGTAAAAAATAAGGGGAAAAAGGAGTAAAGTGAGAGTTTTCACATTTAGAGGGGCCGACAAGGGAAAGTGGGGTTTCACATGTGAGAGAGAGGAGTTGACGATTGACCAAGGTACATAAAAATTCAATAAGCAAATAAGCGAAGCAACTCGAATACTCGGTTGGTATCAACAAGGATCAATCGCATAGAAAATGGCATTTTCGCCCTTCTCTGTTATCCATCGACCTCTTTCTATGGCGAACTTCCATAGCCTGGAGAACTCACATTCGAAACTCATGATTGTTCTGGCCTCAATAACGGTCACGGCCTGTCTATTCGTCCCCCTCGCTACATCGACAGTGTCTTTTAGCAACACCGCCTTCGATTTCCCAAGTTTCAATCCAAATAACCACGACATATCTTTTGAGTCCGATGCGTATGCTTCTGATAATAGCCTCCAGCTCACTGTCAACCAGAAAGACAAGGCCTCCATTGAAAGCGCGGGGCGAGCAACCTACGTGAGACCAATGCATCTCTGGGACAAAGCCACAGGGAATGTAGCAGATTTCACTACTCAGTTCTCGTTTGCAATCAACTCACTAGGCGGTAAAGTTTATGCCGATGGAATGTCTTTCTTTCTGGCTCCCAATGGATCCAACATTCCACCCCATTTGGGGGGCGGCAACTTGGCTCTTGTAAATTCAAAAAGAAAAGAGGGCTGTAGAGAAAGAGCCTATAAAAGTACTGTGATATTTTAAATCAGTGTGTGTTGTGTGATGTATGTCCCAATCTTCCAGCTGTTATTTGTCTAGGGAGTTATTCGTTCACGTTTCTGCATTTGCATGATAACATGATAACAAGATAAAAAGAATTGGAATGGCGATGAGCCTGAGACGTCCTATCAACAGATGAGGTAACCTAGAGAGAGTACAAGTTGAGAGGAAGAGGATCGTGCAATGAAGAGGAGGGAGTGGCCAGCGTTTTCTTGGGGTTTCCAAGGTTGCTCCTTTTGCTTTAGGAAGAAGAGCAGAAAAAAGATTAAAAATGGGGATGCCGTGCAAGGAGGAGGAGCCTAGGAGGAGGAGGCAACTAGGGTTTAGGTTTCCAAGGAAGGGCGGAAAAAAAAAATGGGGGTGCCATCGAGAAGGAGTGTAAGAGGAGGAGAAGGTAGCTAGGGTTTGAGTTTCTAAAGAAGGGCAGAAAAAAAAATTAAAAAATGGGGTGCTATGCAAGGAGGAGGAGCCTAGGAGGAGGAGTAGGTGGCTCGGGTTTGAGTTTTCAAGGAAGAGAAAATATTTAAAAATGGTGTTGCCGTGAAGAGCGGAAAAAAAATTTAAAATGGGGATGCCCAGTCCATTTTGGCAGGATTTTTCTTTTTTCTTTTCTTTTTTGGAGGGAGGAAGGGTGGAGGGTGATTTCAAAAAAGGAGATGAACAATAGAATTGAATGTTGAATAATGATAAATTCTTATCACCATAGATGATCATAAATTTATTAAATAAGTTGACTCTACTTTCTATTTTTGAAATAATCATAAAAATGATAATTTATCTTGTATGTATAAAAATATTCATTTATTATATAATATGTTCCAATATGTCAGAATTATCTATTTTTTGACAGATGACATGTGGGCATATCGTGTTGTGTTATGTTGTATGTCTATATCGGTGCTATATATAATTTTTTTTTTTTTTGGTAAGGTAAAAATATGGTGCTACATATGATTTAGTCTCTTGAGTAAGACATAAAGATTACTTCAGCATAACACCCAAATTGACCATCACAAATAAGTGAAGAATAACGTTAAAATCAAATAAAAAGCTCCCTCAAATGCAAAATGCCTATACTACACTTAAACGCTAACAAAATGATTCTTATGAGGTAACAAATTACTTACCCAAAGAGATGACTCAAACTTAAACACAACGCAAAATTCACCCACAAAACCCTAAAATATCATTCCGACAAAACCGTTACTCTAAAATGATATATGTGTCGAGTCCACAGCTCCACAACGCCATAATTCACAATTCTCATGAAAACTTGAAACTTCACAAGTCAAAAATCGGATCTTGTGTCTTGATTTTCAAGAAATTTCGAATATATGATCTGACTTCGAAAGCGACTCTGATTAAATAAATGAGGGCATCAACCCTTCCTGGACGTTGGGTTACGTAATGGAGTTGAGTTGACGAGGTCCCCTAGGAATGCACATGTGAAAGCCTCTTTCCCTTCTTTCCCATTCCTTTCTTCTTCGTTTTTTTTTTCCTCTCTCCTTTTCTCTCTTTCCTCTCAGTTTCAGACTAGTGGGATATTTTCTTTGACAATGTCGAGGAAGTGGTGGGGTCGACTTGTGTTTATAAAATAAAAGAAATTAAAAAAAAAAACGTTGAAAAGTAAAATATAAGGGGAAAAAGAAGTAAAGTGAGAGTTTTCACATTTAGAGTGGCCGACAAGGGAAAGAGGGGTTTCACATGTGAGAGAGAGGAGTTGACGATTGACCAAGGTACATAAAAATTCAATAAGCAAATAAGCGAAGCAGCTCGAATACTCGGTTGGTATCAACAAGGATCAATCGCATAGAAAATGGCATTTTCGCCCTTCTCTGTTATCCATCGATCTCTTTCTATGGCAAACTTCCATAGCCTGGAGAACTCACATTCGAAACTCATGATTATTCTGGCCTCAATAACGGTCATGGCCTGTCTATTCGTCCCCCTCGCCACGTCGACAGTGTCTTTTAGCAACACCGCCTTCGATTTCCCAAGTTTCAATCCGAATAACCACGACATATCTTTTGAGTCCGATGCGTATGCCTCTGATAATAGCCTCCAGCTCACTGAAAACCAGAAAGACAAGGGCAACATTGTAAGCGCGGGGCGAGCAACCTACGTGAGACCAATGCATCTCTGGGACAAATCCACAGGGAATGTAGCAGATTTCACTACTCATTTCTCGTTTGCAATCAACTCACTAGGCAGTAAAGTTTATGCCGATGGAATGTCTTTCTTTCTGGCTCCCAATGGATCCAACATTCCACCCCATTCGGAAGGCGGCAAGTTGGCTCTCGTAAATTTACAAAGTGATGATTCAGACTCCAGCAATGCTTCTTTTGTTGCTGTGGAATTTGATACTTATGTTAATTCGTGGGATCCCCAGTATGAGCATATTGGTATTGACATCAATTCTGTGAATTCTACGACCTTCGTTCCCTGGAAATGGAATAGAATTGGGAGTGGTGGACGAGTTCGTGCTACTATTGCTTATGACTCCAGCGTGCACAATTTGAGTGTTTTGTTGATTGATGATGAAAATGATGAAACGTTGAGCAAAAATCAGTCTAGCCTTTCTTTGATCATTAACTTGACTGAATATTTGCCGGAGTGGGTGACTATTGGCTTTGCTGCTACATCAGGGTCTGCAATCGAGATACATACTGTTTACTCATGGAAATTTAATTCTAGTTTGCAAATCGAATTGAATGAAAACTTCAATCAGTCTATTGTGCCGACAGACAACTTGTCTTCTGAAAAAAAGAGCAAGTCATGGATATGGGTCGTCATTGGATTATCAAGTGCCTTTCTGTTGATTAGTCTCATTTTCACTATTACCTGGTTTAGACATCGGTTGAAGAAAGATATAAATCCCAGGAGTGAAATAAGACACACCCACGATGACCATGATGTCATGCGAATGGAAGAAGAACTTGGAGAGGTTGCCGGTCCGAAGCAGTTCTCTTACTCAGAATTGGCTGTGGCAACGGACAATTTCACAGATGACCGGTTACTCGGGCAAGGTGGTTTTGGAAGGGTCTATGAAGGTTACCTAGATGGCATCCATTCTAGTGTTGCCGTCAAGAAGGTAAAGCCTGAGGCGGGACAGGGGATGAAGGAATATGCAGCGGAAGTAAAGACCATCGGCCAACTGAGGCATCGGAACTTGGTGCGGCTGCTGGGTTGGTGCCATGACGAGAAAGAACTCCTCCTTGTCTACAAATTCATGTCCAATGGTAGCTTGGATTCACACCTATTCAAAGGCAAGACCCTGTTGTCGTGGGAAACGAGGTACAAGATTGCTCAGGGCTTGGCATCGGCATTGTTTTTCCTCCATGAGGGATGGGACCAATGCGTGGTGCACCGAGATATCAAATCCAGCAACGTCATGCTTGACTTACATTTCAATGCCAAATTGGGTGACTTTGGCTTGGCTAGGCTGGTCGACCATGCCAAGGGGGCGCATACAACTATTTTGGCAGGGACAATAGGTTATTTGGCTCCGGAATGCATTTCTACTGGAAAAGCTACTAAAGAGTCAGATATTTATAGCTTTGGTGTCGTTCTATTGGAAATAGCATGTGGGTTAAAAGCTTTAGGGCCGATGGAAGCAAATGGCCATATGCATCTCGTGGAACGGGTCTGGGAGGTGTATGGTGCTCGAAAGCTACTTGATGTGGCTGATCCAAAATTATGCGGTAAATTCAACGAGGAACAAATGGAGTGCTTGATGATCGTGGGACTTTGGTGTGCGCACCCTAATTACACGCTTCGACCTTCAGTTAGAGAAGCGGTAAATGTCTTGAATTTTGACCTACCACCACCTAATCTCCTAGGGAAGGCACCTGTGCCGACATATTTCCATCCTCCCGATAACGCACGCTCGTCATCTCCTTCCACTTTGTTGTTGAATGCTCAATAAGTTCTAAACTCTTATCCGGCTTCCCCTTTTATTGCGTGTTAATAAACATCGAGTGCAAATTCGTTGTGATTGGTTTCTCTCCTTCAATGACGGTCAAAGCCGTGGTTGATGTTCCGAATCGTTGTGTATAGTTCATTGGACATGACATAAAATTAGTATGATTTCATTACAGCTCCTGTTTGACCAAACGACTCCATTTCTTAATACTGTCTTCCATGTCTCTTTATCACCCTCACTGACAGTCGACATTCAGTGAAACGCAAAATACTTTTCTTAAGAAGAAAAGGCAAGCATGCCTCCGGAGCAAGTTTCTTCCCAACTGGGAAGCAAGTAGCCTACCTCAACCCTCATTCAATGGCATGTGGCCATCTTCTTCTGACTGGCTTCATTGGCAGTGGCCATCTTCTTCTGGCAAGTAGCCTACTTCAATCATCATGCCTCCGAAGCAAGTTTCTTCATAACCGTGCTTGGTTCTCAACATTGTGCTTTTGTTTCAGGCTATGTGAATGGCTTGACGATTGTAGATTAAGTTTGTATGGATGATGGCCACTGCCAATGAAGTTGGTGATAAACATGCTAGTTCTCAACATTTTGTTTTTGTTTCAGACTACGTTGATGACTTCATGATTGTAAATTAAGTTTGTATGCACAGCAAATTCGGAGGCTAATTTCAAACCAAGAAGTCTGACCAATTTTGTCAATCAGCACGCCAATTTAGAATATGCAAATAACAAGCTTTTTTTTTTGTCAAAACACTAGTGCCATTTCATTCATTCACAGCAGTACTACATAAGTTTTGATGATAAGAGTCTAGGCATAATAAATCCCAAAGGTGTTGTGGGGCTTAGACAGCCAATTACATGGGAGTATCGCTTTTTGGAGGGCTTTAGTGGTCCAATCTGCAAATTGATTCGCAAATAACAAGAACAAGTTGAGTTATCATTAAATAATGGCGGTGCGTGTGTGAGGTGTTGAGATGGAATGAAAGGAGCTCTTATGTAAAAGTGGATCTGACTAGATATTTGAGTGGAATCAAGTTTTGAGACTCCTAATTGGATCTTCCAATTCCGAAGATATTAAACTTTTGCTGCGCTTTATGCCATAGCAGTACCAAAGCCGATTAGCAGTTAGCCTCGACAATTGGATCGTCAATGATTGCCAAGTTGTGATTGGAATGAAGTCGATGTAGCAACAAACTGCCATCGCTAAAGAAAGCACCTTGGGGGACGAAGTTGTGATCTTGCACTTATCATTGCTCAAAACCTTTTAGGCGACGGAACTGGAATCGTGTCGGCATAAGTCAAGTCTTTGGTGATGAACAAGGTTTTCATTGTGAAATGCTCAAGCTTTAGCGACGAAATTTGCATTTACTAACCCCGAGATGAATTTTCGCAATGAAAAATGGGATTTTTTTCACCACGGACCACCTTCAGGGCCGAGTTTTATTCTTGTCACTAAAAGGCTTGCCTACTCTGGCTCTTTTTAAAAACTGAATCTCATGAAACATTCAAACGATGTTGACATACAATGCATCTATAAATTTTTTTCATAATTTTTCTATATTTTGAAAATTATCTAAACTTTTGGTGGTAAAAAAAAAATATTTTTTTTGTTTTTATTTAAATCCAAACAAACTGGCTATTTAAAAATATCATATGCACATCAATGCACCTAGCAGATCTTCACGTCTGCTGACTATTTTTCAGACTTCTGCATTTGAGGCTTGTTTGATTCGTTAATTCTTTTTTAATTCTCCGCTGGAAGATGAAAAAGGGGCACATGATAATGTCGCTTTGTCCTGCAGCATTAACTATTTCTTAAAGTGCGACCTTGACGTGGACGCGGACCTTTTCTTTTTGCACTCGTATTTCTCTAAACAATCCATTTTTATCCAATAAAATTAGAAACACTGACATTCTCTTCAATGTTGGACCTTCATCTCCCTCTCTCTTCTTCTGACTGGCTTTGTGGCTCTGCCTCAACGCTCATTCAAAGATTCAGGCTCCCTCTCTCTCTCTCTCTCTCTCTCTCTCTCTCTCTCTCTCTGCGCATGGGTAGCGTTTATGGTACCTTTGCTTCGTTTGTGAAAGGAGATTATGTGAAATAATGCAAATTTCAAGTAGATTTATCTACTCATGTGTTTGACTTTGTGTTTACACCAAAAATTGGCTTAGTGATCGGCATGACATTAATAAGCATGTGACTTGAACAAAATATGGCCATCAATGAGACAATGATATGTAAGCCTTTACCGATGGCCATACCAGTAGCATGGATTCTTGTTGATGGTTATGCTTATTAATGATCATGATTAGTTATCAACATGTGTTAATTATGTCTTGAGTTTGAGTATTTACAAAAAGTGATTCGCTAGAAAAGAAGAAATATAAAATAAAATAAAAGGTGAGGAAAGTTTCCTCTTTGTTGCGGAATCCTTTACGAAATAGAAAAGGAAAGCCGTGTGAAGCTTCTCCACATGAAGAACCGAGAGAAATGAGTCCGCGTATTCTGCACGTGAAGCTCTAAGGAGGAGGTGGGGCCTAAGGTCAAAAGTTTGACCTTGGGCAACACATATAAAAGCAAATATTATGCGGGTCTTCTTCTTCTGGGGTTTTGATGCCGCCGAAGTCCTTTACGTAGGAACACGCCGCTGAAGTCTACGTACGTGTTGAGTGAAGCCACGTATTGAAGTAACATTTTCTCTGAGTGCCGTGGATTTTCTCTGTTGTGAGAGACGTTCCGTAGGGCCTGGGTGCTTGATAGAGAGTTTTCGTGTTTTTCGTGCGGCAAAGCTTATTCGTAATTTACATCCAAGAAAGATTGGTGCATTGGGTGTAATTAGGTCTTGGGAAATACCGAGAGAGTGTTTGAGTGACTTGAGTGTATAATCTCTTTGTATCGCTTGATTTATAGTGAAATTCGCTGCTGTTCTTCCCGTGAACGTAGGTCTTTACGACTGAACCACGTAAATCTAGTGTTCGATTTATTTTCTTTTTCTGTCTATATTTTATTCGATTGCTCACCCCATCGCAACAAGTGGTATCGAGCTGGGCTTGGCTAAGTTGAAGCGAATCAATGGCGACGAAGAAGTAAAAGTGAGAATTAACAGATTTGATGGGAATGATTTTAGTTTATGGAAGATGCAGATTGAAGATTATCTTTACTAGATGAATCTGCACTTGCCTTTATCTGGGGAGAAACCAGAGACAATGAAGCAAGCCGATTGAGATTTGCTGGATAGACGAGCTATGGGTGTTATTCGGCTAACGTTGGCTCGTAATGTCGCGTTTAACATCCTGAAGGAGAAGACCACTGCTGATTTGATGCAAGCCCTGTCGGATGTGTATGAGAAGCCCTTTGCAATTAACAAAGTATGTTTGATGCGACGTCTGTTTAATTTGAAGATGAGCGAAGGTGCGTCGCTTGTTGATCATATCAATGAATTTAATGTGATTGTTAGTCAATTGAGTTAAGTTAAGATTGACTTTGAAGATGAGGTACGTGCTTTGATTCTGTTATCCTAATTGCATGATAGTTGGAATACTACTGTTACTGCTGTTAGTAATTCATTTGGGTCAACAAATTTGACGTTTGATGGGGTTCGAGATTTAATTATGAGCAAGGACATTAATAGAAGAGAATCTGGCGAACCTGTATCTGCTGCTTTAGTAGGTGAAAATATAGGAAGATCTGTAACACGTGTAGGTAAGAATAGTACTAATATGAATAGACGCAATCAATCTAGGACTGGTAATGCTATCCGTTGGAGCAATGGCAAAAGGGGGCATCTTAGAAGGGATTGCCTTAAGTTGAAGAATGAGAGGGGTAAGGAAATTATGGTTGATTCTACAGATAATGTTGCAGTTGTAGCAGATAATGTCGATTATGTCTTGTATGTCACTGATTATTCATCACTTGATGGATGGATTTTGGATTCTGATTGTTCTTTTCATGTCACACCAAAGAGAAACTGGTTTATCACTTATCAGTGCACGGGTAATGATAAAGTCCAGTTAGGGAATAACACTGAGTGCAATGTTGTGGGTATTGGTGATGTTAAAATCAGAATGCATGGTATTGTGAGGACATTGACTGGAGTGAGGCATGTTCCAGAATTGAAAAAGAACTTAATTTTCTTGGGTGTCCTAGATTCAGCTGGTTGCAGGTATTCTTCAAAAGGTGGAGTTCTGAAGGTTGTTCGAGGTGCTCTGGTGATAATGAAAGGAATCAAACATGATGGCATGTATAAACTTCAAGGTGAGACAATGACAAGTTTTGCCCCGAAAACATCGAATGCATCTGTTCGAGAGTCTTTTGACTGCTTGAGAAAGACCTGGGTGTTCATGCCAATGCACAAGTTTGATGCTGGTGTTAGGATCTCGCAGTCAAGAGCTTTGATCGAGACGGAGACTGGTAAGTCGATCAAGTATGTGCGGATTGACAATAGCATGGAGTTTTGCTCGGAACTGGCAAATAAATTCTGCATGAAAGAGGGCATAATGAAACATCGCACTAGTGCCAGTAAATTACAACAATTTGCGAAATTGATGAGCAGAACATTACTAGAGAAAGCCCGAAAAATTATCTCTAGTGCTGGTATTGCTAGGAGAATCCTAGCTGATGTACTAAGTACGATAAGCTACCTGGTGAATAGATCCCATCAACTGCTATTGAGAGGCAGACTCTTGAAGAAGTGTGGTCAGGTAACGTTGCTGGTTATTCTATTATTAGAATGTTCAGTTGCCCGTATTATTTTCGAGTGAGTGATGATAAGTTTGATTAGAGGGCAAGGTGCATATTCCATGGCTATGCACAAGGTGAGCGAGGTGATCAGTTGTGGTACCCGGATGTAAATTCACCTGTTGACAGCAAAGAAGTTACCCTTGACAAGTCTCTGATACTTCTAGCTAGGAGTGTTTTGTGGCAGTGTTAATACGGATCTGGACGGTGTTCAGCTTGAGGTGGAGTTGCGATCAGAAACTCCTGAGGTAGCGAGTATGAGTACTAGCAAAGTAATCGATACAGATGGGCTTGTAGCGAGGTGAAGCTTATAGAGCCGATGATTGCTGTAACTACTAATATTGACAAGGTACGTATTCGATCTCCTAACAGATATGGATGCAATAATAGTTTTACTTTATCCGCGGTTGAGGAGGTTGTGTCAGACAATCATTGCAGAGCAGTTAAAGGTGCATGTGGAGTTCGTATTCTGATGAGGTCCTTGTTATGATGAAGTTCAAGTGAGGCTTGGACTTGGATAATATCTGTGGCGGTTGAGCCCATCAGGGCTATAGGAAAGTAACAACAAAATTTGAATTTTTACGAAGCGATTGTAATTTGGTTCAAACGTCGAGCCAAGGCGGAGATTGTCAATTATGTCTCGAGTTTGAGTATTTACAAAAAGCAATTTGCTAGAAAAGAAGAAATATAAAATAAAATAAAAGGTGAGGAAAGTTTCATCTTTGCTGCGGAATCCTTTACGAAATAGAAAAGGAAAGCCGCGTGAAGCTTCTCCATGCGAAGAACTGAGAGAAAGGAGTCCACGTATTTTGCACGTGAAGCTCTAAGGAGGAGGTGGGGCCCAAGGTCAAAAGTTTGAGCTTGGGCACACACACGTATAAAAGCAAATATTATGCGGGTCTTCTTCTTCTGGGGTTTTGATGCCGCCGAAGTCCTTTACGTAGGAACACGCCGCTGAAGTCTACGTACGTGTTGAGAGAAGCCACGTATTGAAGCGCCATTTACTCTTAGTGCCGTGGGTTTTCTCTGTTTGTGAGAGACGTACCGTAGGCCCTGGGTGCTTGATAGCAGGTCTTCGTGTTTCTTGTGCGGTAAAGCTTATTCGTGATTTATATCCAAGAAAGATTGGTGTATTGGGTGTAATTGGACCTTGGGAAACACCGGGTGAATGTTTGAGTGACTTGAGTGTGTAATCTCCCTGTATCGCTTGATTTATAGTGAAATTCACTACTGCTCTCCTTGTGAACGTAGGCCTTTACGACTGAATCACATAAACCTGGTGTCCAATTTATTTTCTTCTGTCTATATTTTGTTCGATCGCTCACCTCATCGCAACAATATGATAACAACTAGCTGCCGATTAGCAAAATTGATTGAGTGAGATACTGATTAAAAGGCATAATTAGATAGTCAAACGAAGAATCATTTGAAAGTTAGCCATTTGACAAATAAATTGGAGGTAAGATTCAGGTGCAATTTATTCGAACTTAAAACTGCTCGTGGATATGAAAATGGGACACAATATATCGCAGACAAAGTAACAAACTCAGACAAGAATTTAAAGGATAACCACCCGAAGATAAGAAATCGTGGTAATGTGAAGGTATGGAGTAAAGAAATTCTAAAGATGTGAAAGCATGGCCCAAAACTACTCTCTTTCGTCTAATTTGATATTACTTATCTAAATTACATCACATTCTTGATGTGGGACTTCTCTCACTCAATACCTTCACACAGTCACCTTAACTATTTAATTGTCACACATTAAGTCAAATTATAAGGGTTTTAAAAATTGAGGTCGCAAAGTGACGTGGAAAAAATGTGACACGAGTATTTAGAGTTTTTTTTTATTACATATGGTGTCCAAAATGCGACGCACCAGTGAAAGTAAGTCACCGTTCACCTCTACAGCATTGCTGGATATTGGCTCCACCATGTGAAAAAGAGAAGAATCATTAAAAATTGGGAAAATCCTAAATAATGACCCAAAGTGTCTTCATTTTCTCAAAAGATGATATGAAGTGGAGTTTGTCTTAAATAAAAATCCAAAGTGGTCATTTAGTCTCAACGAAGGATCTCATTTGCCAACCGGTGAATAGATACATCTCCGATGCATATTCTGGTGGCTTGATCAAGGGTATTTTTCTTCAATTTTTTTTTTTTTTAATTTTCGATTGTCTTGTTCTTTATTTTTATTTTTTTGTTGGGTCATCATCTTCTTCGTCCCCTGTTCATCCTCTTCTCAAGAACATCGGACTTGGGAAGAGTCAGCGAGCGCTGACCGTTGGTGAGGGCTGGTGAGGGTTGGATGCCTAGATGCCCATCACCGACAGTGGGTGAGGCCGCCAAGCCCTTATTAGCCACGAGCAAGGGCTTGTAGGCCGACCCTTGCCAAATTTAGCAAGGGTGGCCTCGACTGTAGCCAGTGAGGGCCGTCAAACTCTCGTTGATTGTGAATGAGGGCTTGCAAGCCCTTACTAGCCCTTATCAATGGCTAGTGAGGTGGGCAAGCCCTTGCCCAGGGCCGACAAGGGGTGACCTCGCTGATGTCCGCGAGAGGTGACCTCCCCTGCCTCCACTCGCCATTCCATCGACAACTTTGTCTTCCGCTAGGACTACGACTAGGACGCCCACGTTGCCTTCGTCATCCCTTCCTCCCACCATTGCTCCCAAATTGACAACTTCTTTGGCTACCCCTTTTGCCCTCAAGAACCTCTTTGTAGGGCATCGATTTGGACGGCCCCCCTCCCCCTAAGCCAACGAGGGCTTGATGGCCCTTGCCCGCTGCCAGCGATGGGCGTCGAGCCCTTACTCTCTGCCGATGATGGGTGTCGAGCTCCGCCAGTCCTTACCAACAACCAATGCTCGCCGGCCTTTCCCCAAGTCTGGTGTTCTTGATTTGGGCAAGAAGAAGTGAATAGGGGACGAAGAAGACAATGAAAAAGGGCAACCAAAAATGGGAAAAAATGGACAAAAATACCCTAATTAGATCACCGGAATATTTATTGGAGATGCATCTATTTATCGGCTAGCGAGTGAGATCCTTTTTTGAGATTAAATGACCACTTTGGGTCATTCTTTGAGACAAACTCCACTTTATATCATTTTTTTAAGAAAATGATGGCAGTTTAGGTCCTTATTTAAGATTTTTTCTACATGTAAATTATCGACAAAAATGATCTCCCATTATGGTAAAGAGAGCACCCACTCCATAAAATAGGTCCATCTAATTAGTTGATGTAATTTGCCAAGACGAAGTGATTGATAAGTAATTGATCGACCTTTCCAGTTTGCTCGAATACTTGTTTTTCATGGGGTTTTGGCTATATGGAATGGATCAGAATGTTACAAATGGTATCACAAGTGAGCTTTTAAGGAGGGAGCAAACAAAGAATGACATTAAAAGTGCTAAAAATTATGTATGACACTCAATTTAATACTAAAAGTTTTTGCCGGTTTATTTAAGTATCAAATTGGAGAAAAAACAATCACTTATGTGCTAACAGTAAAAATTCTGACAAATTGATTATATGGCTTTTATAAATAAAAATTTTAAGTGGCATATCTTATATTTTTAAAAACCTAGTCTATGTAGACGTGTAAAACGACGTTGTTTAGGCCAAAATGGCTGGGGAATAAACAAAATGACGTTGCACATCATCTACGGTAAAAGTGACGTCATTTGAACTTGAGTAATAAGTTTGGCCTTGTCGCATCTCTCCCTATTGCTCGCTCGCTGTCACTTGCTTATCGTCGCACACCTGCCCTTGCTCGCCATTTGTTGGCTGTCGCTTGCTTGTTGTCCATGGTAAAGGCGTGTTTCTCTCATCGTGTAGCTCAATTGGATGGCAAAATTAGGGTTTGTAACAGAAAAATTAGGGTTCATGAGACAAAATTAGGGCTTGCAAGGGGAAAATATGGGACTGTGAGCTACTATTGAAGTTTTTGCTCTATTTGCAAGATTGAGCTGTTAATTCCAGGGGCAAACTGAAATAGGGAGTGAATTTGGGTTTAATGACCGATTAGGGTTTGAAATGGTGAGATTGTCTTTTAATTTGAGGATTTAGGGTTATTGTTTGGCATAAAGGTACTAGACAACTTTATATTAGGATTTAGATGCTGACTGGACTCCCATGCAAGCCACGTTGGGTTAAGAAACTACTAAAAAAAGGCGATGTTAAATTTCTGACCAAGCAGACTGTAGTTAGCACTAAAAAGATCAATTTTCAAAAAATTTGGCATTTAAGTGATTTTTTTTTTTAAAGTAGCAATAAAATGAGTCCCGTACATAATTTTTGACACTTCTAATGTCCTTCTTCCATGATAGGATCACACATTCAATAGAGAGAGAATAGTCCATTTAAACATACATCCATATTACAAATGGGAAAATTTGTGATGCCTAAAGTCCCACTGTGCTCGGATTAAAGAATGTTTTGTCGAAGCCCACGATTTCCAGGCAGAAAACGACAGCAGCAGTTTGTTGTTCCAGCACGCTCGCTTTCATATGTCTATCTGTTCAATTTCATAGTCTGGTAGGACGAAGCAACTAGCTAGTCGGAAATAAATATTCATCATATCTTGAAAATTAGGAGGTTGCTTGAAAAAGCTCACCAACCTCAATTTTTTTAATTGATGAAGGACGATAGCTGCCTTTATCAAATATTTGATAGCTCACTCGACCAGTTAAATCAGGAAAATTGCAGCTGGAGGTATGTTTCAATTGGATTTGGCACTTCTTGATTCGTGAAAGAAACCCTCTCTTGGTTGAAGCCACTTAGTGGCCAGATTGGATTGAAAAGTACTTGATTGTGGGAAGGAACTCGCGAATCGATGCACGGTTCGACCGACTCTGACGGGAACGTTTGTTGCATCGTTCCTTTGCAAGAAAATGGATTTATTTTCCTGTTGGTTAATTTCTAAAGGAGTTGGTAATAATAATGGGAAAAAAAAAAAAAAACTCTCCCTGATTTGAGACATGACGTACCACCTTTGTGTATATGTTCATTACATCTTGTTACGATATCTCTTCCAATGGAGAAAACTTGATATAACTCCAATTCTTGTACTATGCAAATCACTCATTTTCAAGCATTTCTTGATTAGTGGAGTAATCGACAAAAATGACACAGTTAACCTAAGCAAGAGATGTTGTGATTCCAACTGAAGATTTATTGTATTCAAATTAAAAGTATATTTGTATGAGTGAAGAAATTTTTGTGAATTAGTTTTTTGGATTTTCATGTGTTTAGTTTACTGAAAATAATCAATCAATAGAAAATCATTTATAGTTAAAGAAAATAAACATATTTAAAGTTAAAGAAAATGAATTCTTTAACCTGACATGAAAGTACTTTCTTTTATCGTGATGTGATTTTAGAAATAAACATATTATAAACATTCCATCACTCAATCAATCCATTGAGACATAGGCATTATCCTTTTCTTATTCCTACAACTCAGGCCAATGTTCTTGCCGGCCAGTGGTTCAAGGGAAAGACATGAAAGTACATCGATCAAGGACAAAAGAGCTGACTTTTCTCACATATTTGATGGCCAACCAGCAGCATTCCGACCCTAATTTCCATAAAGCCGAGCACGTGGAGAAGAGAAGACACGAGCAATGAGCCACTGATTAAGGTCGCCCTCTTCAGGGTACTGAGCAAGCTGTCATGTGATAATAAAAAATAAATAAATTAAAATAGCATTGCCCATCACCGATTACACTCGTACGCATCAATTCGTACGATCTTCTGAATTCTTTCCACGGAAGCACTAATGCTCACTTGCTAATGCTCTGCGCTTACGCATGCACAACAGCACTATACAAATGTAATGTCTCAAGGATAAAAGATATGACTAATATTTTCTCAAACACTGTTCTCTTTTTCCTCTAATATCACTAAAGCTCAATTCACAGGAAAAAAATGGTCAAAAAAGTCCTACATTTATTATATTAGTATAAATTCAATTCTAAACCTTTTGATATAATATTGATTCAATTATTTTGACTAATTTTGATTGGCACCACATGACATTGTTTGGTGTTGATGTATGCCAATTTAATAATATTGTAATATATTTTGATTTGTTATTTTTTATTTTCTTTACTTTTTGCTTTCTTTTTCTTTTTGCTTGAGATTGGCCACCCGCCATGGCTAGCCATGGACCATGGCAGGCTGAGCTATCCTAACCTGGGCAAGGGTTGCTGTCACCTACCACATGTGAGGCTTGACCGGACAAGGGTGAGCCTCGAGCTGCTCCCCTTGTCAAGCATTATTTATATTAAATTATATCTCGAGTTTAAGCGTTTTGAAAATGCGATTCATTTGGATAAAAATTTTATTATTTGATCATGGGACGAATTTACAAAAGAATAAAGAAGAAGAAGAAGAAGAAGAAGGAATCCCTGCAGTTTCGAATTCCTTTGAAAAAGGAAATCTGGCCGTGGCACACGTATAATAACATAAAGTTGTTGCCTTTTTTGGCGTGAAGCGGAGCCGAAGGAAGGAAGCGGTTTAACAAAAGGAACCCTACGTCTGCCGAACCTGAAGCCGCACGTCCAACGTTTCAGAAGCTGCAAGCCCTGAGAAGCTTTGAAGAAATACGTGAAGCCGTATGTCTTGGTTTTGTTATACGTAAAGCATTTTGTTTCGAGCTTAAATGCGCGGTAATTTTGTGCGGTAAGTTTATATCCAAGTGAGTTATTTATTTATAAATACTTTGAATTTGAGGTTAAATGTAGGTGTGGGAAACACTTGAGCGTTTAAGTAATTATAAACTTTGATTCTTCGATTATAGTGAATTATTTGCGACTGGTTTTTTCCGTGGACATAGGTACCAATACTCGGACCGAATCACGTAAATTTTTGGTGTTTTTACTTTTCTCGTTTATTTATCTGGTAATTTCGCATTGATGTAAATAATAAGATCCTATCATTTTTACATATTATATCCTAACAACTTGGGTGAAGGTGACGCCTTATGAGGCCGCCCTTTCCTAGGCAAATGCCTACTTCGCCAGATTGGGCAAAGGGAGCCTTCACTGAGACTCATTCTTGCCCAGGCAAGGCTTGAACTCACCTAAGCCAATGGTGAGGCCAACCCTTGCCTAGTTCGGCCTTGCTTGAAGTGGGTGATGGTGACCCTTGCCTAGGTGAGGCTAGCTTGCCTTGCCATGGCCAATGACCACCTATCATTTATGGCTCATGATCATTATCGGCAAAAGGAAGAAGAAATAAGAAAAAAAGAAAAAAGAAAAAAATAGGACAATGACAGAAAACTAGAAAAAATTAGAAAAATTCAAAAAATTCAAAAAATATTTGAAAGATTTGTCCACATCAATGTTGACGGTTTATATAGGCTAGCTAGTGTACAATCAAAATTAATTAGAAGGATTAAATTGACACTAAGTCAAAAGGTTTATAACTAAATTGGTACTATTAAAATGTTTATGATAAATATAATATGTTTAAGATTTTTTTGACACTTTTCCCTTGAATTATGCTATGTTTGTGAAATTTGGACTAACTTCCATGTGCAAATTCCTATAAAACTATAAAATTTTCGTGGTGAGGTAGAGGATGAAAAGTTATAAAATAAGAGACTTTTTTTGCCCCATTTTCTTCCCCTATATTTCTTACCAACATAGCCGTGACGAGATCACGAAATGCCGATATGTATGTATATTTTTACGACAATTCATGACTATCGAAATTGTCAATGATATAGAAATCACTGTGAAAGGGTGGGGTTGCTTAATTTAATCAATATAAAAAAAAATTGACGGCAAGTCGAATCTTGACTACTATATTGCTAAAAACAACTAAGGACGATTCTTCTAAGTATGGTATGAATGGGAGGGGTTGCTTAATTTCAATTACCATCAAACAACTTTTCAATATTGTAGCACTTAAGTTTATCGGCACCTAAATTTTAGCATTTATTTTTCCATTTATGCTAAAAAAAGCCCTTGGTCTTATGCACGGAAGTTGACCTAGACTATCTATTTATTGCTAAAAGATAGAAAAACCATGACGTGCAAGTGTCACCGGTCGAAAGTTTCCTGGTTGAGGACAAGCAGTGCAGAACGTAGTGAGCTGGAACACCAGGTAATCTTCGCTCGATCCATCGTTTCTAGGATAGAATGGTGAATCGACGTTCTCATAATTGACCTTATTATACCTATGTTAGCTTGGACATCTAGTCTCTCGAGTGAGATATAGAGATCACTTCATCACAATACTCACACGGCTGCGGGAGAAATCGGACCATGACAAAAGCAAGTAGTGAAGGCCAGGTTGGGACAAATTTTTGGTAGTTGGTACAGTGTAATCTGTAAACTTTCTTGGGCGATGTGATGTGGACATCGACTCGGCTTATATACACGCTTCCTCTCCTAATGAAAAGAAAAGAAGCTTGAGAAGAAACGGATCATTGGACCGCTGATAAATGACTGCCTCGAATGGAAACCATAAACCCTGTTCTGAAGTAGGCAAGTCTCTGCATTTGAACTGGCTCTCAATTATTGACGTCGTTCTGAGTCTAGTAGTTACTGTGTCAATATGATGGGGGCAAAGCAAGTGGGCGAAGACTTTACGAGTCAAGTAAACAATTTTACAGTCTGAAACTGAGAGTGAGAGAGAGGAGTTGATGATTAAACAATGACCAAGGTACATAAAAATTCAATTATAAATGCAACTCGAATACTCGGTTGGTATCAACAAGGATCAATCACATAGAGAATGGCATTTTCGCGCTTCTCTGTTATGCATCGACCTCTCTCCATGGCGAACTTCCATAGCTCTGAGAACTCACATTCGAAACTCATGATTGTTCTGGCTTCAATAACGGTCATGGCCAGTCTGTTCATCCCGCTTGTCACATCGACAGAGTCTTTAAGCATCACCGCCTTCGATTTCCCAAGTTTCAATCCGAACGACCACAGCATATCATATGAAGGTGATGCATATGCTTCTGATACTAGCGTCCAGCTCACTGTCAACCAGCGAGACAAGGCCCTTAATGGAAGCGCGGGGCGAGCAACCTACGAGAAGCCAATGCATCTCTGGGACAAATCCACTGGGAATGTAGCAGATTTCACTACTCAGTTCTCGTTTGCAATTAGCTCACTGGGCGGTAACGTTCATGCCGATGGAATATCTTTCTTTCTGGCTCCCAATGGATCCCAAATCCCACCCCTTTCGTCTGGTGGCTACTTGGCTCTGGTAAGTTCACAAAGTAACGATTCAGACTCCAGCTATGATTCTTTTGTTGCTGTGGAATTTGATACTTATGTTAATCCGTGGGATCCGCCGTATGAGCATATTGGTATTGATATCAATTCTGTGAATTCTGTCACAACTGATCCCTGGAATTGGAATAGAATTGGAAGCGGAGGACGAGTTCATGCTACCATTGCTTATGACTCTAGCGTGCAGAATTTGAGTGTTCTGTTGATTGATGATGAAAGTGATGGGAGTTTGAGCATAAACCAGTCTAGCGTTTCTTGGATCATTAACTTCACCGAGCATTTGCCGGAATGGGTGACTATTGGCTTCACTGCTACAACAGGGTCTGCTTTCGAGTTACATACTCTTTACTCATGGAACTTTAGTTCTAGTTTACAAATCGAATCGATTGAAACGTTCAATCAGTCTATCGTGCCGACAGTCAATTCATCTTCTGTAAAAAGGAGCAAATCATGGATGTGGGGGGCTGTCGGTGGATCATTAAGTGTCTCTGTGGCGATTACTCTCACTATCGGCATTACCTGCTTTAGACGTCGGTCGAAGAAAGCTACAAATCACACGAGGAAAACAAAAGACACCCGCGATGACAATGATGACACGCCAATGGAAGAACCTGAAGAGACTGCCTGTTCTCCCAGTGAAGGCGACCGTGCTGACACATCTCGGACCTCCCTCGGACAAGTCGAATCACTTACGTTGCGTGACAACTAGCTTGGACCACAGAGGAAGTTACCAAACCATACCCACAGCCTTCACCTCTTCTGATACCGCATGCTTGTCATCTTCTTCTGCTTTGTTGTTGAATGTTCAATAAGTTTTAAACTCTTCTCCAGCTTTCCCTTTTATTGTGTGTTAATAAACATCGAGTGCAGATTCGATGCGTTAGGTTTCTCTCCTTAGATGACGGTCAAAGCGTGGTTGATGTTCTGAATCGTTGTGTATAGTTCATTCGACATGGCATAAAATCAGTATGATTTCATCACAGCTCCTGTTTGGCCAAACAACTCCATTTCTCGATACTGTCTTCGATGCCTCTTTCATCACCCTCACTGACAGTCGACTTTCAGTAAAACGCAAAATACGTTTCTCAAGAAGAAAAGGCAAGCATGCCACCGAAGCAAGTTTCTTCCCGACTGGGAAGCAAGGAGCCTTGAACGAGACTTACCAAAATAGTTGCATCACTGAAGAAAACAATAAACACACCTAATTTGGATGGAGTGATTAGGAGGTGAAGACTTTATTTGATTTGGGCTTAAGGCCCGTCCGCCCAAGTTGGGCCCAGAAAGCCCGGCCCATGGCAATAGGGCCCGTGGAAAGAAGGGGGTATAAAAGGGAGGAGAGAAAGAGAGAAAAGGTACCGTTTAATTAAAAGAAACGACGTACGCTTCTCTCTCTCCCTCTCTCTGTTGTTTTCCTCCAAAAGGGAAACACTGACTCCCGAAGGCGTTTTTGCTTCACCGGATCAACAGGACCAAGATTTCTCTTCCTCCATTGGCGTCGGTGTTTAATCTGTGGCTAAAAAGTACGCTCGAATCTGTGGTGTGCTTTAGGATCGGTGATACGTGTTAGAATTCCCGGGCTTGTCTTCCACTTAAGTTTAGGGGTTCGATTTAGTGTCGAATCCGATTTTTCGGGGATCAGTCATTACCAACATTGGTATCAGAGCCCGCTTTCATGTTTTCCCGATCTTGTTTCGTGCTTTCTGATTGATTTTTCGCAAAAGTTCTTTGGCCGTACGGATCGGGCGAGAAATCCCGACACCCAAGCACTGTACGTCCTATTTTCCAAGTTTGCGTAAGTCGCAATCAAATTCTGATGGAATAGGAAGAAAGGCGACGTCGAGACGAGTTCGGGGACAGGTTGTGCGCCCCCGGCGACGTCGCACGCGCCCGGGAAGCGCTGGCTCGCCAGCGCGTATGGCGCACGCGCTGGTCGGCGAACCGGCGCGTGCGCACCGCCGGCCGACGAGCCGGCACGCGCCGGTCCACGGACCGACGCGTGCTGACGTCAGCATGACGTCACCCAACGGTCAATAACCGCTAGGGTGACGTCATTGATGACGTCAGCACGGCGACGATTCGCTGGGCGGTCACCGGCCGGCGACCCGACCGGCGACCAGACCCGCGCGAGACCCGGCACGCGCGTGGCGCGCGCCGGCTGACGTCTGCGTGACGTTAGCCTGCTCACGCGCACGGCACGTGCCGTCGGTTCGCGCGAACCGGGCCCACCTGCCCGACCGGTCCGACGACCGTTGACCTTCGTTGACCGTTGACCTCCGTTGACCGGTGACGACCGTTGACCACCGACCGTTGACCGTTGACTTTGACCGTTGACCCAAAAAAAAAAGGGGAAAAGAATGTGTTTCTTTTTCAATTAAGTCTATGTGGATTATAATGTGATCCCTTATTTGTTCTGCATTTGTTGCGAACAATGCCTCCCTTGAGGTTGCGCACACCTATTCGCGCAGCTATCGATGAACAAAGGATAACTGCCTAAGTTGATAGCCGAGGGGGCCGATCATCGATGGGAGAGAGGTGACTTAATTGATCATGTCCTTGAAGTCAACAGGAAAATTCAACAGGTCATATGGAATTGTCGTCCTATGTCACAGTCTGAGATGGTGCGATTTTTCATAAACACTCTTCCACCTAAATGGCAAGATGTGTTGAATCGCATATGGGATGTCAACGGAGCTGCTTTCTATAAGAAAATTGTGATGGATTTTGTAAATGAATATTATTGTATTGTTTCAAGGGAAAAGATCAAGAAATTGAACAAAAGAGGATCTTTCCCGGTTCGTGTCTTTGACTTGGTGTTAGTTGTATTGGCTGATATGTGTTAAGTGTGATTTGTGGACATATTATGTAATGATTACTACCTAATTGTGTTAATTGAAAGCATTATTGTTTTTATTGGATGTTCTATTATATATTGCTTTCTGTTATTGCTGGTTGCTATGGGTAATTAGCTGTTGGTAGTTTTAGAAGTTTCTGTAGCTTCATAGAATTGATTTTGCATAAGACAATTATATTGATGATAGTTTTAAGTTAGGATTTTGGAGGATGATTGGAAACATAGTGACCTTTTAATTCTGAAACCTTACTTGAAATTATTCATTAATATGATGGGTCTATGTAAATAGAGATGCATAAATGATAGGCATTAATAATTCGTGCATATTTGTCTGATTTGTTCGATCAATGGCTTCAACCACAAAGAACATAGTTGCCGAGCTGAACAAAGGTGAAAAGCTCAATGGAGACAACTATGAAATTTGGCAAATGAAAATCCAAAGATATGCTGGAAGAGCAAGAAGCACTTGAGGCTCTTGTCATGACCATGGTAGAACCTGAAGAGGGAACCACCGCACAAAGACAAAAAGAGACAAAGAAGCTTTTTCTGCGTGGAAAAGAATGAACTCTCTAGCTCGCATCACGTTGCTAAGCAGCATGGAAAATGACGTCATGCGAGAGTTTCGGCGTTTTGACAATGCCAATGAAATGTGGGAGGCATTGGCAGCTAGATTTGGTCATACTTCGGTGACTAGATCGAGGCGCTCACTATCGTTTGACTCTTATAAGAAACCTCATGGTCAAACCATGAAGCAACATCTTAGAAAGATGTCAAACATGATAACCGAGCCGAGAGATGCCGCCATGTCCTCACGATGAGCAGCAAGTGCAAAGGATTCGTTCCTTGCCTCGAGTTGGGAGCATATGAAGGTGCACCTGACTCACAATGAAAATATAAAAACCTTTGAGGATGCAATGCGTTATCTTGAGCTGGAAGAGGATCGCCTGTTGGTGGCTAAGCCGCATGCTGAACTTTATCATGCTAGTTCTAGCTCAAATGGAGCTTCGAGCTCCAAGCGCAAGCGCCCTAACTGGTTTGATAAGGGAAAAGGCAAGGAAGAAGCAGGTCCTTCAGGGAAGAAACCCAAGTTTAACCAACATGAAAGAGGGAAGGTCCCCGCATGAAAAAGCTTGCAAGGGTGAAATGTTACAACCGTGACAAGAAGGGTCACTATGCTCGCGATCATCATGAGCCAAAGAAGATATGCACCCCTTGTACTTTTCAGAATTTTACTTTTGTGTCGAGTTCTGTGTTCTTAACTGAGTCTAATCCTTTGTGGACTGTGGATTCAGGAGCGACGGACCATGTAGCGAAGGATAGAGGATCCTTCGTGGAATTTCGACGAATACCAACTGGAACTAAGTGGATCTATGTGGGAAACAACTCCAGAGCTGAAGTGAAAGGAATTGGCACATGCCAACTGAATATGCGTGGTGGACGCACTTTGTTCCTTCATGATGTGCTGTATGCTCCGGAGATTCGTGGAATTTAGTGTCCGTATTAGTGTTGGTTAAATTAGGTTTTAATATGAACTTCGCAATAGAGGTGTGAATTTGTTTTTGGATACAAATTACTATGGTTGTGATTATTTTCTGAATGGTTTTATTGTATTAGATATTGATTATGTTAATACTAATGTCTATTATTCCCTTCTCACGTCTCCTAATAAATATAATAATGATGTGAATGTGTGGCATGCTAGACTTGGTCACATTGGCCAACAGCGTATGAATAGACTAGCCAAAGAGGGCTTGTTGGGCAATATTGGAAAAGTGATTTGCCCATATGTAAGCATTGCCTAGAAGGGAAAACGACAAGGAAACCATTTGGAAAAGGAAAAAGAGCTGAATTTCCTCTGCATTTAATCCATACTGATATCTGTGGTCCAATGAATGTGAAAGGAAGGCATGGGGCTGTTTATTCCATCACTTTTATAGATGATTACACTCGATTTGGATATGTTTATTTGATTTCTCATAAATCTTAAGCAATAAGTTGTTTCAAAAGGTTTATGAACCTGGTAGAGAATCAATTAGATAAGAAAATAAAAGCATTAAGATCCGATCGAGGTCGGGAATATTTATCTGATGAGTTCAGAAAATTGTGTGATGAAAAAGGAATAGAAAGACAGTTGTCTATTCCATATACTCCTCAACAAAATGGTGTTGCAGAGAGAAGAAACAGAACCCTACTGGAAATGGTTAGGTCCATGATGGCGCATGCTAACTTACCCATTACCTTTTGGAGTGATGCTTTGTTAATGCTGCCTATATACTTAACCGTGTGCCTTCCAAATCAGTTACTTCCACTCCATATGAGTTATGGACGGGTAGAAAACCGGACTTAAGTTTTCTTAAGCCATGGGGTTGTGCTGCCTATACACATGAGTCCTCTCACAAGTTTGGGAAACTGGGTCCCAGAGGAAAGAAGAGTATTTTTATAAGGTACTCTAAACACTCGAAAGGATATGTGTTCATAGGTGAGCAGGAAAGTGGGAGTATAACTGAGTTTGAATCACGAGATGTCACATTCCTAGAGGATGAATTTCCTAAGAAGGGCAAAATAGGGGAAGATTGTTCCCTATTTGAAACCTTGGATCAAGATAATGACCTTAGTGGACTTCGTCCAAGTGGGGGTAATATGAGAAGTGATGAATTAAATTCAACTCATTCTCAATTGCAAACACGTGATGAGACGACATCATCATTACCTAATCCAAGTGGGAGCATGATGGGGGATGATGTGCAAAGTGTACAATCTCCCATACGGCGAAAAAGTCGTCAAAGTATTCCCCGTCGACGTTTTGACATTGAAGGGGAAACTTTTATGGTTGCTCCACAAGATGAGGATGAGCTAAGAAATATTAATGAGGCTCTGAATTGCCCTAGCAAGGAAAAATGGATTAATGCAATGGAAGAGGAAATGGAGTCAATGAAATCAAACCAAGTCTGGGAACTGATTGATCTGCCAAAAGGACGCAGAGCTATTGGGAACGAATGGGTTCTCAAAATAAAGCGAAAGGCTGATGGCTCGATTGAAAGGCATAAAGCTCGCCTTGTGGCGAAGGGGTATAATCAACATGAAGGAATTTATTATGAAGATACGTTTTCTCCTGTAGTGAGATTTACCTCAATTCGCATTATTCTGGCAATAGTGGCTAGTCTGGATCTTGAATTACATCAAATGGATGTAAAGACTGCTTTCCTCAATGGAGAATTAGAGGAAGATATATATATATGGAACAACCTGTTGGTTTCATAGTGAAAGGCCAAGAAAGAAAAGTATGTCGACTTTTGAGGTCGATATATGGTCTTAAGCAGTCATCAAGACAATGGTATATACGTTTTCATAATGCCATAATGGCATATGATTTTACGATGATTGATGAGGATCATTGTGTATATATCAAAAGATCCAATGATCAATTTGTGATTATATCATTATATGTTAATGATATACTAATTGCTGGAAGCAATATGGAGTTTGTTAAGACT
Source organism: Eucalyptus grandis (assembly GCF_016545825.1). Classification (NCBI taxonomy): domain Eukaryota; kingdom Viridiplantae; phylum Streptophyta; class Magnoliopsida; order Myrtales; family Myrtaceae; genus Eucalyptus; species Eucalyptus grandis. The sequence continues at coordinate 20,303,973 of NC_052618.1, read as the reverse complement.
GTCAAGAGTTGGTTGTCTTCCAACTTTGAGATGAAGGATATGGGTGAGGCTGCATACATTCTTGGAGTTAAGTTTCAAGAGATCGTTGTCTCTTTCGCAAGAAACTTATATAAACAAAGTTCTAGAACGGTTTCGTATGCAAGATTGTAAACCCATAGACCCTCCTATTGCAAAAGGTAAAGGATTGAGCCATAGACTGTGTCCAAGGACTCCACAAGAGAAGGAACAAATGAAACATGTTCCTTATGCAAGTGCTATTGGGAGCTTGATGTACGCTATGATGTGTACAAGACCCGACATATGTTATGTAGTTGGAATGGTAAGTAGATACCAATCCAATCCAGGTCAAGCACGTTGGAAAGCCGTTAAGAGAATACTGAGGTATCTAAAGTGGACTGCTGATTATACGTTGAGTTATTATGGAAAGGATCTGCGACTCTAAGGCTATTCTGATGTTGATTGGGGAGGAAATTTAAATGAAAGGAAATCTACCTCTAGGTTTGTTCTCTTACCGAATAATGGCACCATGTGTTGGAGCAGTAAGAAACAAAAGTGTATAGCCTTGTCCACGATGAAAACTGAGTTCGTGGCATTATCAGCAGCAGTACAAGAAGGAGTTTGGCTTAAGAGATATTTGGATCATTTAGGTGTTAATGAGAAAGCTGCAAATCCATTGTTGGTTAACTGTGATAGCCAAGCAGCTATAGCGTACACCAAAGATCCAAAATATCATGGCAAGACCAAACATATAGATACCAAGTATAACTTTGTGAAAGATATGGTTGCACGAAAGGATGTGAACTTACAGTACATATCTATGCATAGAATGGTAGCAGATCCTATGACAAAGCCAATACATAGAGATGTGTTTTGTGGTCATGTAAAATCTCTAGGATTGCGTAGAGTCGATGTGTACTTGGATATTGTAATTTCCCCTGAGTTGTTCACATCAATGAACTTGTGTTGTTTCATTATTAATGCCTATGAATCTTTGTTTGATCTTTATGCATCTTAATGCTCAGTGCATTATTTTTTGTTGAGAAGTATGTCGGACAGATATAAGATTAGCTCACTCACACGAGTAATCGCCTCTATTTACTGTGTGATAAATAGAGATGAGACTGTTTTTAAGCTTATTATCTAGGTGATAATCGAGAGCTCAAGCTTAAAATATGTATGTCGCCTTAACTGAGTGTTAAGATGAGGACATAATACTTACTATGTCCGAAAGTAAAATACCCCACATATTTTACTTTATCTGTCTATGATGCCAGATGTGAGTTCTGATGAATTTTGTGATTGAGTAAATATGTGAACTCAAGTTAGACATTAGGTATGTCTGAACTATCATCTGTACGGTATTGAAAAGTGCAAACATACACTCCATGGGAAAGGAGTTAATACCGTAATACGTATTTCATACTACGTATGCATGAGACGACCAATAAGAGTGACAAAAAGTTTGATCTCAACTTTTATGACGTGTGAGACTCTTGAGGAAAAGAGTTCCTCAATTTTTAGTCCCTTCAGGACTCTTACTTATTCTCAAGATTTCTATTTAGTGTTTGCTATCTTAGGGTGTTGCCAATGGTCATGAGATGATTCGATCTAATGGGGCATTTCTAGAAAAGCAAGTTGGACTGAAATTGAGAGTTTGAAGGAAAGAGGAAGATCGATTTTGGAGAATCACATTGTAGTTTTTGTATTCACCGGTCGACCAATTATGATTGTTTTTGTGATAATTATAATTGTGAATACAGTATACATATCATGTTTAAAAGAGATCAAGAGAGATATAACTTGTGATCGATCGATCTAGGGTACTGCATATTAAATCTACTCGGAGTGTGACGCCCATTATGAGCTCTCAAAGTATGCTGGTCGCACGGATTATTCACCGGTATGAAAGTTGAAGAGAGGTAAAGAGAATCCTGTTCGGCCCACCATGTGCGAGTGGAAGATGAAGACTTTATTTGATTTGGGCTTAAGGCCCGTCCGCCCAAGTTGGGCCCAGAAAGCCCGGCCCACGGCAATAGGGCCCGTGGAAAGAAGGGGGTATAAAAGGGAGGAGAGAGAGAGAGAGAGAGAAAATGTACCGTTTAATTAAAAGAAACGACGTACGCTTCTCTCTCTCCCTCTCTCTGTCGTTTTCCTCCAAAAGGGAAACAGTGACTCCTGAAGGCGTTTTTGCTTCATCAGATCAACAGGACCAAGATTTCTCTTCCTCCATTGGCGTCGGTGTTTAATCTGTGGCTAAAAGGTACGGTCGAATCTGTGGTGTGCTTTAGGATCGGTGATACGTGTTAGAATTCCCGGGCTTGTCTTCCGCTTGAGTTTAGGGGTTCGATTTAGTGTCGAATCCGGTTTTTCGGGGATCAGTCATTCCCAACAGGAGGGAAACGAGATAATTGGGATAATGACTAAAGAAAAGAAAGAAAGTCGAGAGATCGAGGTAAAATGTTGTTCGACGGCTCATAGTGTAAAAGAACAAAAATGTATGTAAGAATAGCGCTATTTTTTACTTCATACTTTTTAGATAGAAAAAGGGTTTATACGGGAGAGGAGAAAGTTTCACAAGGTGCACAAATCCCTCCAAATCCCTCCGAATCCCTCAATGTCTTAGTAGTTTAGGAGGGACGTAGAAAACTACGTAAAGTTGGCTACATTAATCTCATAAACTCTTCCTTTCTTCTCTTGGATAAATTACTAAAAAAGTTTTAAACCTTTTGCAATTATGTTAATTCGGTTCTAAACTTTTTATTCTCAATTCAGTCATAAATTTTTTGCATTTAGGTTAATTCGGTCAATCCGAACAATTTTGACCCACCGGTACTAACATGGATGCCTCCCGATGCAAACATAGACAACCTTTAATAATATTCTTATTTTTCCAAATTATTTATTTATTATTTTCTTTTTCATTTACTTTTTACTTTCCTTCCTTGTTTTCATGTTTTTTTTTTTTTTTTTTCAAAGTGGTCAGTGAGACTCGCCGGCCACTAGGTGAGGGTTGTGAAGCCCTCACCTAGACAAGGATCCCGTGCAAATCCTCCAGGGTTCCGTTGCCACCGACCTCTCCCTGTAGCCGATTGGCCTCATCGGCTTGATTGAGAGCATTAGGGCTGACCTCCGCGATGCAGCGGAGGGAGGGGTTTAGGGTTCGAATTTGGTTCGAGTAGAAGTTGATGAGTTGGTAGGAGTTAAGCTTGTTTTGGTTGAAGGCAAGGTGGATGGATTCGATGGTGGCCTCGTGGAAGGTGAATTGAGAAGTTGCGAGGAAATAGAGGGCAAGGCCCAACGAGGAGCGCAACCCTCGCGGGCAACCAACAAGGGCTTTTGGGTATTGTAAGAAAAAAAAATTAAAAGATGGAAGAAAAGATAGAAGAAAATAAATAAATAAATAAATAAATAAATAATTCAAAAAAATAAATTTTAATGAAAATTATTCATGTCGGTGTCGAACGGTCGGCATCGGTTGGCATCCGCATTAGTACTAACATGCTAAAATTGGGCGATAGACTAAATTGACACAAATGCAAAAAAAAAAAAAAAAAAAAACTATGACTAAATTGGCAAAGAAAAAAAAGGTTTTGACTCAATTGATACAATTATAGTCAGTTTGAGACTTTTTGATAATTTCCCTTCTTCTCACTCAATTTTGGTCCTTCCATCCAAATAAATGACCATTTTTTATATCCTTTTCTTTGCAACTTTGCCAAACTGAGGGAAAATCGCCAAATAGTCCTAAATTTATTACAATTACATCAAATCAATCCTTAACTCTTTTTTTTTTTTACCAATTAAGTCACGAAACTTTCGCATTTGTGTCACTTTAATCCATTTGACAAATTTTGATCGGAAATTCCTGACATGGATGCTAGCCATCCTATGTGGCGCAACCAATGTTGACGTTGATAATTTTTAATAATATTTCAATTTTTTTGAATTTATTTTTTTTTATTTCATTTTTCTCCCCTTCTTCCTCTTGCAAGTTGTAGGACCTTAACGACCATCCAGAGGTGAACGCCGGTTGGTCCACCTTGCCAGCCATTGGCAAGGTCCACTTGGCGAAGGCAACCACTGCCATCGCTAGTGGCTAGATGTGCTGTGGTAGTGGTGTAAACGACATAAATCTTCACTAAAAGAAAAAAGTAAAAACCAAAATGGGCAAAAAAAAAACAAAAACAAAAACAAAAACAAAAAAGCTATGTGCAAACAACCTAATTCTTCTGGATATGCAGTGGCGGTGGTGCTTTACCTGCTGGATTGAGTGTTCTGCCGAAACTGAAGTCTGAGAATCTTGCTCCCTGTAATATTAGGCAACTGTTGCGGCGAGTGTTGGTGGTTCTCAATAGCGATGCATTGTCTCGCTTTCCTTACGTTTTTCTAAATCCCTAACTTTGTTTCTTCAACTTCATAATGAAAGAAAAAGGCTTTCGTCGATCGTCATGTTAGTACGGTAAGCCACGGAAGCTGTCACATAAGATCATTTAGATAGAAAAGATAACGGAGACCATAGGTCGAGCATGAATTTTTGCTTCTTTGAAGACAATTACAAACTGGGATTAGATTTTTCCTTGAAGTATAATAGCATGTGAATATTTTTGGACTTATACCTATGATTCTTTTTATACAAAGAAAATACATTTGAATCAGAAGAACAAATGGTGATCAACAACATTAGTCAAAGGTCTTCTTAGATCAAAGGTGTAACCCCAAAGATATTTATAAGCTACTATACTTTAAGGAACTATTGAAGGTCGGTGAAGGGTGACCTTGGAGGCCGACCACTTTTGAAAGAGAAATAGAGAGACCATTGCGTTACGATGGTGGATGTGGTGACAAGTGACGAGTGACCTTAGCAATAACGAGCGACTCCAATAGGTTGTGAGAGAACAAAACGTATTATGTAATATATCACGTGCAGTTGTAAGATGTAAACTAAATCTGAGAAGATAATTCAATGGACTCAAGTTTTGGGCTTCTATTCAATCTCCCAATTCTAAAGGTATTGGACTACTCTTTCTAAACATTTCAATTATGTCAATTTAGACTTAGATCTTTCAATTGTGCTCTATACATTTTGATAATTTGCCAATTTATTAAACCTTTTGAGGATTTACAATTTAGTAATTCTTGTCAATTTTTGCAAGAAATTACTGATGTGGACAATTTTTACAATTTCTATATTTATTCTTCTTCTTTTTTTCTTGTTTGGTTTCTTTTCTTTTCTTTTTTTTCCCCTCTATTTGTCACGCCCCGAACCCCGAGCATTCGAACATCTCTTGGCGGTCGATTAAATTGCGATGTTTTAGGACGTATCGCCGACCCATTTTTTTTATCTTTCAATTAAACGCATGTGGAAGTAGTTAAAATAAACATTAAGTCAATAAATAAACAACAAGGATAGTAAAACACAGCATGTATTGCCCAAAGCAACATATTTATTTGTCCACTGTTATCCCTAGGAAGTCTAATAAATTACAAGCCTTTCTACAGCCACTTCCTATTGACCCTCTCAAAAACCTATAGGGGTTAGGGTTAACCTAAACATCACTCATGGCAGGGCTAGCTAAAATGGCGTTGCATCACGCGCCCACCATAACCGCACCTGGCAGTTCTCCATGCTATGGCTCTAAAAATGGTTAACAACAACGGGTGAGATAAATCAGCGAATTAACAGCCTAAATCTCGATTAGGATGCAAATTCGTCTCAGAGGTAGCCTAAACATGCAACGGCATACAATCTTACCTCACCTTGGCACACCCTTGCATATTAGTACGTCACCTATGCCATTATATATACAACAAGCATAATCAATAATTAGAACGCATAACTCTTGTGCACCAAGTATCCACAGGGGTCCTAATTATAAGGTAAAACCCATTTTGGCATGTCCCATACCATGTTTAACAGTTTTACCCCATAATCAAGCGTAATGCATCGCAATCATTCACACGTGTTCCGATTATTACGACCCCTCGGGCCATGGCCAATACATGAGTTGGTGGTCTTTCGGCATGATCAAGGCATCATCCCACTCCATTGGGTATGGCATCGTTTAGAACCTCCGCCTAGATGGTAGTCTATAAAGGAGCATCGGTCTGGTCTCAATCGCGACTCGGCATCCGGACCCCTGCTAGGCATCCGATAAACATCGGGCATCGTCCCCCAACTCTTGTTGGGTGACGGGTTCAATTAAATGACCACACAAACACGCTAACACTTAAGCCAATTTTTATCTTCCGTCAATTAGCCCAGTGTAAAAGAGTTTATGCTTAAATAACAAATCTTGGAAAAATTATTACATTTAAAATTCCAGTAAAATAATCACATGTGATCATGTAGTTAAAATCAACCCATCAAACTTTGCATACTTTCATTTTAAAACATCATTGTCTCTTTTATCATGTAAAATATGGCGTCCAACCACAACACCTCGAAGTTTGTTATTTTCTTACCAATAACTCATATTTTAAAAGTAGCATTTAAAATACATGATTTGGACAATCAAACATCATGGATTTCATGCTCAAACGATCACAATTAAGTGTAAACTCATCCAGTAAAACAAGTATAAAATTCCACTTAACGGCTAATCCGTCATTAATTACACTAATCGAGATTAATTAAGCTAATTGTGATTACTTATTGTTGTAAAATATCACGTTGCGAATATATAATAGAGAAGGGATTGAGAAGAGAAAACAAGTGAACACCAGAAATAGTAGAGAAAGCAAGATGAGAGAGTTTTATTTCTAGTATCTCACTTTCGTGTTTCTGTGTGATTGTGTATTGTACATCAAAACTAAACTCCTATTTATAGGAGAACAAGAATGTACTTATCATTAATATCAATGTATCGAATGATACATGTACGGGATAAGGGAGATGAATGTTCATTGTATAGGGAGATGTACTTAGAACATTTGATACAAATGTACCATAATAAGTATATTGGATAAGATGAATATAATGAATATTCATTCATGTATTCTATCCATTCATGTATTTCATAACACTCCCCCTTGAATATTCATCATATTCATTACGAATGTGCATCGAATGATACTGCCTCATTAAAAACCTTAAGCCGAAAAAACCCAGTGGGATAAAAACCGGGCAAAAGGGAAAAATAGTGCAGAGCACAAATGTTATGATCTCTCCCTTTTATGGATGCATTAATTGCCTCGTTAAAAACTTTAAGCCGGAAAAACCCTATGGGAAAAAACCGGACATAAAGAAAAAAAAGAGTGCAATGCATATATAGCCACTCCTGGGGCTAATCATTATTGCATCTTGTGAACTAGCCACATATCAATGCTGCAATGTATAATTCATAATATCTCCCCCTCAATTAAGCCATATAGCCACTTCTGGGGCTAATCAATCTTACATCTTATGAACTCGCCTCATACCAATGCCATATACTAATTTCTCAAAGATTGATGTTGGCAATGATTTGGTAAAAAGATCTGCAAGATTATTTATGGATCGAATCTGTTTAACATCAATTTGTTGACTTTCTTGAAGTTCATGAGTATAGAAAAATTTCGGCGAGATATGCTTGGTCCTATCACCTTTGATATATCCTCCCCTGACTTGTGCAACACAAACAGCATTATCTTCATAAATTATAGTGGGAGAATTGGTAACCAAGCAATAATCTCATAGTGGTTAGAAGATGTAGCTACTAGCGATTGCTTCGTAGAACGCCAAGAAATAGCGGTGCCGTTATAACAAAATAAATACCCGGTTTGAGAGCGAGCCTTATGTGGATCGGATCTATATTCAGCATCAGCATATCCAACTAAACCAGAGTTAGTGGAATCCTTGGAATAATATAATCCCAAATCTATGGTTCCTCGGAGATAACGGAAAATATGTTTAACTCCATTCCAATGTCTCCGAGTTGGCTCAGAACTAAAACGTGCCAATAAATTTACCGCAAAAGCGATATCTGGTCTTGTACATTGTGCCAAGTACATCAAAGCCCCAATTGCATTGAGATATGGTACTTCAGGACCAAGTATCTCTTCATCAGATTCTCTAGGACGAAATGGGTCCTTTTGGGGATCTAGAGACCTTACAACCATAGGGGTGCTCAATGGGTGAGCTTTGTCCATGTTGAAACGTTTAAGCAATCTTTCAACATATGCTGATTGATGGACAATTATTCCATTTGCTTTATGCTCAAGCTTTAGACCAAGACAAAGTTTGGTTTTACCCAGATCTTTAACTCCAAACTCTCTTTTCAAATATTCAGCAGTTTCAGCTAACTCTTCTGGAGTTCCAATTAAATTTATATCGTCGACATAAACTGCTATAATAGCAAATCCGGTTTCTGATTTCTTAATAAATATGCATGGGCAGATAGGATCATTTTTGTACCTTTCCTTAATTAGGTACTCACTTAGGCGTTGATACCACATGCGACCTGATTGCTTTAACCCGTACAAGGATCTTTGCAATTTTATTGAGAATAAATTGCGGGGGGTGCATGCTTCAGGCATTTTGAATCCCTCAGGAATTTTCATATAAATATCAGAGTCTAATGAGCCATATAGATATGCCGTCACAACGTCCATAAGACGCATTTCCAATCTTTCAAAGATTGCTAGGCTAATGAGAAAACGAAATGTAATCATATCCATCACAGGTGAATATGTCTCATTATAATCAATCCCAGGTCTCTGGGAGAATCCTTGGGCAACGAGTCGGGCTTTATACCTGACAACCTCGTTTTTCTCATTTCGTTTTCGAATAAATACCCATTTATATCCAACGGGCTTTACATTATCAGGGATACGAGTTACAGGTCCAAAAACCTCTCGTTTAGTTAGGGAAGCTAATTCAGCTTTAATTGCTTCCTCCCACTTATGCCAATCTTGCCTTTGACGACATTCAATAATAGATTGTGGTTCACAATCATCATCCATAATTTGATGAGCAACTGAGAATGCAAAAGCATCATCAATGATGATTTCATTTCGATCCCAAATTTCATTACAATATGTAATGGAATTCTCAGTATTCCCGGGGCTAGTGCTCCTTTCATGGGTTTGCGCCTCTTCAGGAGCAATAAGCTCTTTGGGAGAGAGCACAACGCCAGGCTCTTCTGGAGCGGATTCCTAATTCTTTCCCCTTTGTTTTCGAGGAATGATATCTTTTGATCCTATCAGCATACCACACTTCAAGTGCGCAAGTAAACGTGCAAATGTGACATTACACGTAGATAATAGGCAAACATGGGACCATCTACAGGATGCATCCATTAATACCATAAAATATATAAATGGTCCACTTGGTGGTTGTATTGGTCCACAAATATCACCATGAATTCTTTGCAAGAATAAAGGAGATTAACCTTTGTTATAGAAGGTTTGATAATGAGCTTTCCTTGTGAGCAAGCCTCACAATTATAATCTTTGGACAACAATACCTTTATATCCTTTAAAGGGTGCCCTTTTGTATTTTGAATTATCCTACGCATCATTGAAGCGCCAGGATGACCAAGGCAATCATGTCACAGTCCAAACTGATCAGGGCTTACCAATCTCCAGGATGTGGTAGCGTAGGTTTCAACAGCTTTAATCATGACACAATACAAACCCATGGAAGAAGCTTCTAACTTCTCATGGATGGTCTTCAGGCCCATCTTATAAGAGGAAATGCCAATATATTCCTGATCTTGCTCATAAATAGTCTCAATATGGTACCCATTACGGCGTACATCTTTGAAACTCAGCAGATTCCTTTTTGATTGAATGCTTAGAAACGCATTCTCAATATGCAGGATTGTACCATTTGGCAAAATAATTGTAGCATTCCCAAAACCATCAATAATCGAAACAGGACCTGATATTGTATGGATTTGTGCCTTACACAATGTCATACTTGAGAAAAAGTGTCTACTACAAAATATAGTATGTGTTGTTGCACTATCAAGCAAACAAACATCTTCCTTTTTCTAGGTATTTTCCATTTGCATTTATATTGACAATCAATCGGTAGATCCTCGTGCTGATAACGTGTTGTAAAATATCGCGTTGCGAATATATAATAGAGAAGAGATTGAGAAGAGAAAACAAGTGAACACCAGAAATAGTAGAGAAAGCAAGATGAGAGAGTTTTATTTCTAGTATCTCACTGTCGTGTTTCTGTGTGATTGTGTATTGTACATCAAAACTAAACTCCTATTTATAGGAGAACAAGAATGTACTTATCATTAATATCAATGTATCGAATGATACATGTACCGGATAAGGGAGATGAATGTTCATTGTATAGGGAGATGTACTTAGAACATTTGATACAAATGTACCATAATAAGTATATTGGATAAGATGAATATAATGAATATTCATTCATGTATTCTATCCATTCATGTATTTCACAACAATTATGATTAATTAAACTAAACACAATTAATTAGCCTAACTATAATTAATTAAAAATTAATTGAAATTAACTAAAATAATTACGATTTATTAAATAAATAATTATTAAATAAATAAATTTACAATTAATTAAATAAATCACAATTAATTAAACTAAACTCAATTAATTAATCTAACAACGATTAATTAATCTAATCATGATTATTTAAATTAATCACACTTAAATTTAATCTAAACTGTCCTTAATCGTAATTAAGGCTAAACTAAAATTTGTAACTACTAACTGTCATTAATATTAAACTAACCACCCCCTACATGTAATTAACACCCTAATCCACGATTATGAAGTTAACTCATGGGTTTCCGGCAACGGTGAGATCACGGCAAGGGTGGCGTGACGGCATCAAGAACTTGAAGCTCACGGCTCAAACGGCGACGCGAACGGTGGCAGTTCAACCAAGTTGAGCTCATGGCCAAGAGGGCTCGGCTTGGATGGACGGCAGCTCAACGGCGACTTGGAAGCTTGGCGGTGGAGATGGTGATGTGGGTGGTGGTGTTGGTGAAAAGAAATAAATAAAAGAAGAAGATGGTGAAGAAAATGAAGATGTTTGAGGCAAAATGGAAGCAAGAGAGGAGGAGGGATGATCGGCAGAGAAGTGAGAGAGGTGGGGAAGTTGCTTGAGAGAAAAAGGGGGTGAAAGAGTGAAGGAGAGAAGAGAAAAAGAGAAGAAAGAGGGAAAGAAAAGAAGGGGCTGACTTGCTTGGGGGTTGACGTGAGCGAGGGGGTGGAAAAAGTTGGAGAGAGAGAAAGAGAGGGAAGAAAGAGACGAAGAAAAAGGAGGGTGGAAAATTGTGGCAGAAGGAGGGGAGGGGGTGGAAACGCGAGGGCAAGGGGGGGGAGAGAGAGAGAGAGAGAGAGAGAGAGAGAGAGAGAGAAGAAAAGAGAGAAAATTTCGTGAGAAGGAAGGGAGGAGACGTGAGGGAGAGAGAGAGAAAATAAGAGGGAATAATAATAATAATAATAATAATAATAATAATTAATATATTATTATTATTATTATTATTATTATTACTATTTTCTCTTTTCTCTTTTCCTTTTTATTTCTTCTGGTCTCCGATTTTTCATCCGATAATTTCTTTTTCGAAATTTCGGACTCGCTGCTAATTCGACAAATGATGAGACGACGTCCAATAATTAAATATGGAGACCCTTGAAAATTCAATACCCGAAACTGAATTAAATTCCTTGCTTAAAATCAATTGAACGTGACTTTAGTACAACCTAATATATTGGGTGGCCTTTAGGGGTTCTCGCGTGGTTGACCCCTGGTCAATAATTTTTTATTCACGTTTGTGCCTTTTCGAATCATGGACGACCCTCAGTTGTCATGTAATCCGATGGTTCAATTACCTACCATGAATATAATATCAACAAAAATTGGTTTATTGTCGTTTGATACGAATATCATAATTGTACAGAATCACCCTCGAACCAACTACGTACCTCCGTCGAGACGATTTATATCCATTCGCTAATTGATTTATACAGCATAGTATTGACCCTTGTCAACCCTTGTGGTTAAGCGGTCGATTTCTGATCGAATTTTCTAGGGTTTTGCATTTTAACCCTTTACGGGATCACCCAATGGATTAGTTAACTCGTGAGTGATCAATTCAGAGTAAAATAACCATAAGTGTGTCGATGAAATAATCATTTCATTTATTTCGAAATAGGGCCAAATTCGGGATATCATACTATTAGCCATCGCCAATCCTCATCAATGACCGACTGATATTGTTGGCCTCAGGTGAGGGTGGCCCTACCTTGTCTCGTCGGCCTCAAGCAAGGGACACCCATGGTTGGCGAGGGCTGCCATAATGAATCGGGTGAGGGCGGTTGCTGATTGAGGTTGGCAACCTCTGCCAACCATCAATGATGACTTGCTGATGACTGGTAAAGGGAAAAAAATAAAGAAAAAAAAAAAAAGAAAGAAAGGAAAAAAAAAGAAAATTAAAAAAAAAAGTTGCAAAAATTATACCTGTCCAATCGTGCCCCATGAGAAAATTAGTGTTGAGTAGACCACTACGTTTGCGATTTCTAGTTGAAATTGGATGTAATAACTAAATTGGCAAATCGTCAAAAAGGCTTAGAATTAAATAAATACATATTTAGAAAAATTAATCTTAAATTGACACAATTAAAAGATTTAAGACTGAATTGTCTATCATACAATATGTTTAGTACTTTTTTAACAAATTTTCCTATGATCTTCCAAATTTTCCTATGATCTTCTATTATCTAGCAATGATTTTCTACAAGCAGTTGCAAATTCCAAGATTATAGGCAGAACCACCTAGCAGTTTTGCAATAATGTTGATCTATCCTTTTTATCTTTGAGCTCCGACACTTAACAAACTTTACAATAGCCGTTTGTTGATGAATCTTCTCAATTGGCCCTTGTCGATAACTTTTGTTATATTTGTTGTTGAGGACTTTATCGATAAATTATAGATTCCCTTGAAGTTGTGGATCATTCTGTTCATGGATGACTTTGTTTCGACAAAAGTTTTGCTCTCATTGATTGAGCTCTTGTTGATAATAATCCAAAGGTCATTTTTGGGGTCAACAACACGTACCGCAAATTTCAGAGGCTAAATTTCAAAGCAAAAAGTTCATGACCAATTTTACCGATTAGAAAATGAATTTAAAATCTACAATTACCAAGTTGAGTTACCATTAAATAATGGCAGTGCATGCACGAGGTGTCACAGTGAAGTGAGAGGAGCTCTCATGTGAAAGTGAATTTAAGTTGATATTTGAGTTGACTCAAGTTTTGAGCTCCTATACAAGTATAAACTATGTAGCATCGACACAAACATGCAACACACGATACGACAGGACATGACATGTCGACATGTTATTTCTTAAAATTTAGATAAAGTCTGCGTCTGAATATCCAAGGAGAGTAAAGTCTCATTCTTTGGAATACCACAGACCTAGCTTTAGAGTTATTGTAACGTATTTGATGATGCGCTTTGTGGTAGTTAGATGAGATTTTCTGGGATTTGATTGAAATCTAGCACAAACACAAACGCTAAACAAAATGTCAGGTTTAGATGCAGTAAGCTAAAGAAGTGAACAAATTATGCTCCTATATAGCTTCTGGTCTACACTCTTCCCTCCTTCATCTTTATCCAGCGTCGAAGAACTTGACATAGGAGTTTGTGTTGTTTTGCAATTCTCCAAACCAAACTTCTTGATAAGATCCTTTGCATATTTTTCTTGGTGAATGAAAATTCATTCCTTTGATTGTTTAACTTGTAATCCTAGAAAGAAAGTTAACTCACCCATCATACTCATCTTGAACCCATCCTGCATACATCTAGAAAATTTCTTGCAAAGATATTCATTAGGTGATCCAAATACAATATCATCAACATAAATCTGAACAAGTAAAAAATCTTTACCTTCTCTTAATAAACAAAGTAGTGTCTACCCTTCCTTTAACAAAACCATTTTGAGTTAGAAATTTACTTAACCTTTCATACCAAGCTCGAGGTGCCTGTTTTAGTCCATATAGTGCATTTTTCAATTTATAAACTGAATCTGGCTTTTTTGGATCTTCAAAATTAGGTGGTTGTTCCACATAGACTTCTTCTTGGATAAATCCGTATAGAAATGCACTTTTCACGTCTATTTGGAATAACTTGAAATTTTTATAGCAAGTAAAAGCAAGTAATAATTTAATTGCTTCTAACCTCGCTACTAGTGCATAGGTCTTGTCATAGTCTATTCCCTCTTCTTGTGTATATCATTTGGTCACGAGTCTTGCTTTGTTTCTAACCACTTTTCCTTTTTTGTCCACCTTGTTCCTAAAAACCCATTTAGTTCCAATAACATATTTACCATTAGGTTTATGAATTAATTCCCAAACATCGTTGATGTTAAACTGTCTGAGCTCTTCTTGCATGGCTTCAATCTAGCTTTCATCAATTAAGGCTTCTTATACAGTTTTGGGTTCAATTTGAAAAACAAGTGCTAAAGAACTAGACTCTTCTCGCATTTTGGATCTGGCATGAATTTCTTCATCAATGTTGCCAATGATAAGTTCTTTGGGATGACTTGACTTATGTTTCCAGTTGCTAGTTGGTTTGTGAGTCTGCTGATCCTCTACTCCAATTGATTCTTCCGGAACATCTTGTAGTTGAGCTTCAGGAGTCCGAATCACTTTGAGGGAAGTAGACTTTAGAGGGTCTGGAACAGGTTTAGAATCTTCAAGCTGAGTCTGATCCAGTTGAATCTGCGTAGAATCTTGGAACTTGACGTTCATAGATTTTTCCACAGACTGAGTCTTCTTGTTGATACTTTGTAAGCTTTGCTTGAGATTGAGTACCCAAGGAAAATTCCTTCATTTGCTAGGAAGTATACCCATGTAAAGCGAGAGTAATCATCTACAATTACTATACAATATTTCTTTCCACCAAGACTTTGAGTTCTAGTTGGTCTAAAGAGATCCAAATGCAGAAGTTGTAAAACTCAATTAGTAGAAACTTGATTTATTGGTTTAAAAGAACTTCTAACTTATTTTCCCAAAACACATGGTGAGCATAAATCATTCTTTTGAAAATTCAGATTGGAGAGTCCACGAACAAGTTTCTTGGATGAGATATTGGCAATCTACTTCATATTAACATAGCCAAGCTTTCGATGCTAGAGATTTGCTTCATCTTGAATGGATATTAGACACTGAGAGCTTTCTAGTTTTATATCCAGAAGATAAATATTCCCATGTCTTCGTCTAGTGAAGGATTGAGATAGATCTTTACTAATTCTCAAACAAATTCCCTCTTGGAAATTGATCTTGAATCCAGTGTCACCCAGTTGACTAATGTTGAGTAGATTGTAATTTAATTATTCCACTAAGGAAACATTGTTGATTGTGAGACTTCCAATTTTCACATTTCTACATCCAACAATTTTTCCTCTGCTATTTTCACCAAAAGAGACTTTTCCGCCATTTATTTGCACAAGCTTAATGAAACAGCTTGAATATCTAGTCATGTGTCTCGAACAGCCACTATCCAAATACCACTTGATCTTTTTCTTGATAGTGACCTGCAATTACAAAAAGAACTCAAGCTTTTTTTGGTGCCCATATCTTCTTGGGTCTAGGGGAGTTAGTGCAAAATATAGTTTTTGCCAAATCCTTTTTAACAGGTCTCCAAACCTAGGGACATTCTTTCTCAAAATGTTTTGAGCTATTACACTTTGAACATTTGAGAGCACTTCGGCCAACAGGTTTTACAAAAACTCTTTGAAAATTATTTCTGTAAAACGTTTTTGTAGGTATTTATTTGATTCTTTCATTTACTTTTGGAAAATCAATTAGATGAATGGTTTTTGGTGTCATTCCCAAACCAGATTTCTTGAAATAAGATCTTTGAACTGAAAGAATTTTTTCCAATTTCTCAGATCCTTTTGAAAACCTTTTTGTGATATTTGAAATATCCTCTTTTAAAAAAAGTATTTATTTTGAAAGAGAATCTGCATTTTCTTTCGAATTGGCAAAACTTGTCTAGATTTTTAATTTTTTTTTTTCCATAATGTTTCATGTTGCTTAAGTTTAGAATTCTCCCTCTTCAGTTCAAAAATCATTTTAAGAGAGGTTTTGAGACTAAGACAAAGTTCACTATGTACTTCGAAACTTTAGTAGGAATCTTTAAATTACTAACCTCGATTTCGTTGTTTGAGTCTGAGTCTGTTTCAAGATTTGAGTCTGATTTTGAATTTGCCGTTAGACATATATTAGCATATTCTTTATCATTTTCTTCACATTCAGTATCACTCCATGTCTTTGGTTTTAGAGCATTTCTGTATTTTTCAGTTTTTCCTTCTTTTTCTTCAACATAGGACAGTTAGGTCTGATGTATCATTTTTTATTTCATTCAAAACAGATCACATCTTTGTTGACTTCATCATTCTCAGTTGATTTGTTCTAAAATTTTAGAGTGCTTTGCTTTTTCCAGTTGAATATTCTTCTCTTTCTATTCAACTTTCTGAATCTCCTTATCATGAGTGCTAGTTTTTCATCATCTATATCATCTTCTGAATCTGTATCAGAATTATTGTTAGATTTTAAAGCAATTGATTTCTTAATTTTAGGATCTTCTTCCTCATTGATTTACTCTACTTCATATGATTGAAGTGTGCCGACTAGTTCGTCTATAGAGAGAGGCATGATCCTCCGGGTTTCTCTTATTGAAGTCTTCACGTGATTCCAATCTTTGGAGAATCCACGCAGCAATTTATTAACCTTTATTGGTCTTGAGATTAGCTGTTGTTGATATGCTAAACCGTTTACAATTTCTGTGAAATGACTAAACATGTCAGTGATAGATTCTCCTAACTTCATCTTGAAGGCTTCATACTGTCCGAGTAGAATATTGATTTTTGTTTCTTTAATCGATCAATTTTTTCATAAGTAACGTGCAACCTATTCTAGACTTCTTTGACTATTTCACAAGATGAAATTCTATTATACTTAGTAGGAGATAAAGCACAATATAAAGAGTAAATAGCTTTAACATCAAGAGCTTATCTATTGGTTATTTCTTCTTGTGCCATTTCGCCAGTGTTTGCAACTTCTTTTTCTCTTTCTGATGTGGATGTAGTTTTGGGAATAATCCATTTTTCTACTATGTCCTATTCCAGGGGATCTTTCGACCTCAAAAATGCCTTCATCTTGTTTTTCCACACATTACATTCATTCCCATCAAAGTAAGGGGGTCTGGTGTTGCTTTGGCCTTCAACCAAACTTGGAGCCAAAATACTAGCTATAGATCTTTAACTCAGAAGTAAAAACACTTCAATAAAATGAGCACATAAGCTCTAATACCAATTGAAAGGACTAGTAAGAACACAGAGGGAGGTGAATAGGTGTAAATACAATTTTCTCGTAAGACTGAATAGAAATAATTTCCCTCTTAAAGATAATTGACTAAGAACGTAAACAGTTTTAAATAATTATATAAATCATTGAAGAAAAGTAAGGAATTAAGGAAAGGGAATTGGAACATAAGGTTTATAATGGTTCGGTTTAGATCAACCATACGTCCACTCTCCCGCACTGACAGCCCACTGGCTAGATTTCACTATGAATCAAAAGAGATTTTACAATCTCACGTCCTTGACTTCTTAGTGTAGAACCTCTACTACACTCTTACAAAGTCTCATAGGTGTTTGCTCTCTCTTTTGAGTACAACTTTTAGCTCGATAACTGAAGTAGCAAAGAACTCGGAAGCTTCAGATTTTGAAAATTTTCTTTCACGTACACACTCGAACAACTTAAGAGCCTTCCTTATATACTTCTCCATGCCTCTACAACCGTTGACACTTTCTAAAGGAGTTCTTCTAATCTACCTGTTGGACAGAATCAATTAGGGAGATATCGCGTCGTTTAAGGAATGTGATGATAGCCCATCAATCATGCTCATCCATACAATTAGGATCTTGGTTTCTATAAGTAGAACCTTCCAAGTTTGTTCGCTCTTCAAAAGATCTTCATATCGGATAGGATTCCAATAAGAATAAATGATCATAAGATGCTATGTCTAGCCATAAGATCTTCCATGAATCAAACGAACCAAATCCTTAAAAATAAACAATCTTCTGAATAAGTCTTCACTCTTCGGTCTGGAATTTGTTAGTGAGATCAGACTTTGAGGTTAAAGTCTAGCAGTCTTCAAACTTTGACAATTGTGTCTAGAGTTCTTCAGACTTTGGGAAAGGTTTTGTCAGCTTCAAAACAATGAGTTTTCTCCAACAACTTCCTCATTGAAAAATGTTATAAACATCTTCATTTATAACATATATTTTATTCAAGATTTTCTAGATTTAAACTAACAAGATTTTAGCTTCGTTGCATGCAAGGCAAAAACTCGTTTTGTGCTGGAATCTGTGACATTTTGGTGTTTAAAAGATTTTTATCAACTTTTAGTGTTTGATTTTCGAAAGAGTTTATTCACAAAAGTTTTTCATCACATCTTGAAGTCTAACATAGTCAAATTTCAGAACAAACGGATGAGTTTTGGACCTCTAACTAAGTTGGTTTTGGAAAACATAATTTCTAGACATGGACATAGTTTTAGTAATAATTTGAGCGATTTACTGCTCTTATTATAGAAAGATCTGGGTCAAGGTGTCTTCATAATAAGTGTTCATTTAAGTGTCATTTATAACATATTTAAATTTGAGGATTTTTTGAACTGTTTGGTTATGTTTCTAGAATTAATCTTAGAGTCGTACAAGTGGACTCGGTTTCTGTTGGTGAGGGCTGGTTGTGGTCTTGTGGTTGTTCTTGGTGTCTTGCTTGCTGGAAAATATATATTTCGTGATTTGGTTGACTTTTGGCATGCTGAGAACTTATGCGTGAATTTGAGTGCTGCACGTACAAAATTATGTGATTGGTTGTTTTATAATGATTGTCTATTATTATTGCAAATTATGGCATTTAAATAGAAAGAAAATTTAGGTGTCCGGCTTGGACACCAAAAATTATTTGCTTAATAAAATAATGAGATTGTAAACTACGTGCATACAAAGTTTAATGGGTTAATTTTGAGTACGTGAGCACGTATGAATTTCTTTCCAAAGTTTTAAAGAAAAAAAGGGGGGTTACCAAAGATTGTTTTTAAAAATGGTGGTTGGACAAAGAAATAGAAAAAAAATATTGTGTTGGGTTTGGACGTCAAGTTTTATGTGCTTAGTAAAACCATGAGATTTCAAACTAGATGCATGCAAAGTTTGACGGGTTGATTTCAAATACATGACCCCGTACGAAATTATTTCGAAAAGTTTTGAACAAAAAAAAAAAAAAAAAGAGTTGCAAAGTTTGAAAAGGGATTTTGGTTTTCTTGGCTAAATAACGGCAATAAAAAGTGGTTTGATTAATCATGTGCTCGTGTGATTACCTAAATACCCTGATGTGTATGATTATGTGGGGTAATGAACCCGTCTTGATACGTATGATTATGTGGGACAATGCTTGATTAAGTTCGAATGCCCCCACGTCAATGAGATGCCAAGTTGCGGTTGAGGCCGGATCGATACTCCTTTATGAAATGCTGTCTTGAGGCATATGAGTATGCGGGATGATGCCATGCTCGATGGGGTAGGACAATGCCCGATTATGCCAGAAGACCGCCGACTTTTGTGTTGACCGTGGCCCAATGGGTTGTAATAATCGGAACACGCCTGACTGATTGTGATGCTTTGCGCCTGATTATGGGGCAAAATTGTTAGGCATGGTATGAGACATGCCATAATGGTTTTACCTTATAATCGGGACTCATGTGAATGTTTGGATAGTGAAAACTTTGTGTTCTGGTTATTAATTATGCTTATTGTATTTATAACGGCATATGTGATGTGCTAACTTGTAGGGGTGTGTTGAGGTGGGGTGAATTTGTTTGTGGTGCCTGTTTAGGCTGCCTCTGAGATGAATTTGCGTCATAATTGAGGCTTATGGTTTAACTCGCTAAGATTTTATCTCATCTCATCATGGTTAAACATTTTTAGGGCTGTAGCGTGGAGATCTACTGAGTGCGGATGTGGTAGGCGCAAGATGCGACACCATTTGGCTAGCCCTACCGTTAGTGAAGCTTAGGTTAATCCTAATCCCTGAAGGTTTTTGAGAGGGTCGATAGGAAGTGGCCGTGGAAAAACTTGTAAGTATTAAACTTCCTAGGGTTAATAGTTGATAAATGAATATGTTGTTTTCGGCAATGTTTGTTGTGTTTTACTATCCCTATGTTTGTCTGTTGGCCGGGAGTTTATTTAAGTCGCTTCCGCATGCGTTTAATTAAAAAATAAAAAGAATAGGTCGGCAACGCATCCTGGGACGTCACATTTTTAATCAACCACCTAGGGATGTGCGCGTACCCGGGGTTCAGGATGTGACATACGGTGTTCGAAAGCTACTCAATGTGGCTAATCCAAAACTATGCGGTAAATTCAACAAGAAACAAATGGAGTGCTTGATGATCGTGGGACTTTGGTGTGCACACCCTAATTACTCGCTTCAACCTTTAGTTAGAGAAGTGGTAACTGTCTTGAATTTTGACCTACCGCCTCCTAATCTCCTAGGGAAGGCGCCTGTGCCGACATATCTCCCACCTCCCTCGGACCAGTCAAACTTATCACTCACGTCATGCCACGACATGACAACTAGCTCAGACAGCAGAGGAAGCCGCCGAACTAGATCCGCGGCGTTCACCTCTCCCGATACCGCATGCTTATCATCTCCTTTTGCTTTGTTGATGAATGCTCAAGAAGTTCTAAACTATTAGGCTCCACATGAGCACGTTTCTATTCCTTCGGATTTCTATTCTTTTGTTCCTCGGAACAAAAAAGAGAACAAAAATTTGTTTGGTAATGCCAAGTTGTTTTTATGTTCTCTAGAATAGATTTGGAGTAGAAACAAGAAACAAAAAAAAGTTACTTTTCATTCTTGGGAACAATTTCTTGAAATAAGCAAATTTTCCTTTTTAATTTTCTTTTGTTCCTCTCTCTTACCACGACCACCTCTTATGGCCGGTCGCCGTCACTTGCCGCCATTGGACTGCCACCGCTCGCTGCCGATGGACCGCCGCCGAACCGGCATTGGCTGTCGACCGTTAACCCCTGGCTGCCGCCACTGTCGCCATCGCTAGACCGTTGCCGGCCACTGACTGCAGGTTGCTGCCATCGCCACTGGACTGCCATCACCTGCCATCACTCGCCACCTTCCGCCGCCGCCGCTACATGATCGCTTGCCACCGACTATCATTGTCGACCGCTGTTGGCCAGCCCATCGGCCGCCTTCGGCGGCTAGCTGCCGAAGGTTGATGGCGGCCGATGGGCTAACCGGTGGCGGTCAATGGTGACGGTCGACAGCCAGTGGTCATGCAACGACGGTGGCGGGTGGCAGTCGGCGGTTGGCGATCTGTGAGCAAGAATAAAAATTGAATAAATTCAAAAAAGAAACGTGTAGTTACCAAACGTATTTCTATTCTTTATTTATTTATTTCTGGAATAGATATTTTATGTAGTTACCAAGGGGTGCATGACAACCACCTGTTTCTGTTCTAGAAACAATTTTCCTATTCCATACTTGTTTTTAGAATAGAAATCCGTTTGATAAACTTATTCAATTTTTCTATTTATGAAATATATTTTTTTTCTAGAAATAGGTTTGGAATAGAAATCAAAAGTAGAAATTTTCTACTTCTTTATTTCTAGAACAAAAATGAGAAATAAAAAAATTTCTCATCGTTCGTCAACCGGTCTCTCATTCGTCGCCACTGACC
Organism: Eucalyptus grandis; assembly: GCF_016545825.1. NCBI lineage: Eukaryota > Viridiplantae > Streptophyta > Magnoliopsida > Myrtales > Myrtaceae > Eucalyptus > Eucalyptus grandis. The sequence continues at coordinate 20,282,226 of NC_052618.1, read as the reverse complement.
ATCGTTCATTGGTCGCTGGCCGCCGATGCCGTTGCCGCCGGTCGCCGCTGCCGCCGGTCACCACCGCCGCCGGTAGCCGGTCGGCTGTCACCGTTGGCCGCTAGTCGCCGCCATCGGTCGTTGATCGCCAGCCACCACTGCCGCCACCGGTCACTAGTCCACTGCCGGCCGTCGATCCGCCACCGTTCAAAATGAAGAAATTTTGTATCGTTATCAAACAAATTTCTATTTTTATAGTAGAAATTTTGTATTGTTATCAAACGGTTATTTTTACTTAGAAACTCATCTAGAAATAGAAATAGAAATATCTATTTTTCTTCCAAAAATCAATTTCTGGCTAGAATGGTTATCATTCGCGCCCCAAACACTTTATTTTACTCAGAAATTATTCACCGGTCAAGAAGGATTACCATTCACACCCTTATTCAGCTTCCCCTTTTATTGTGTTAATAAACGTCGAGTGTAGTGATTGTTTCTCTCCTTCGATGACGGTCAAACTTGTGGTTGATGTTCCGAATCGTTGTGTATGGTTCATTCGACATGGCATAAAATCAGTATGATTCCATTACAGCTCCTGTTTGGCCAGACAACTCCATTTCTTGATACTGTCTTCCATGTCTCTTTATCACCCTCATTGACAGTCGACTTTCAGTGAAACAAAAAAAAATACTTTTCTCAAGAAGAAAAGGCAAGCATGCCTCCGAAGCAAGTTTCTTCCCAACTGGGAAGCAAGTAGCCTACCTCAACCCTCATTCAATGGTGTGTGGCCATCTTCTTCTGACTGGCTTCAATGGCAGTGGCCATCTTCTTCTGGCAAGTAGCCTACCTCAACCCTCATGCCTCCGAAGCGAGTTTCTTCCCAACCGTGCCTAGTTCTCAACATTGTGTTTTTGTTTCGGGCTATGTGAATGACTTGACGATTGTAGATTAAGTTTGTATGGAAGATGGCCATTGCCAATGAAGCTGGTGATAAACATGCTTAGTTCTCAACATTTTGTTTTTGTTTCAGACTACGTTGACGGCTTCATGATTGTAAATTAAGTTTGTATGCACAGCAAATTCAGAGGCTAATTTCAAACCAGGAAGTCTGACCAATTTTGTCAATCAGCACGCCAATTTAGAATATGCAAATAACAAGTTTTTTTTTTTTGGTCAAAAAACTATTACCATTTCATTCATTCACAGCAGTACTACATAAGTGTTGATGACAAGAGTCTAGGCATAATAAATCGCAAAGGTGTTGGGGGTCTTAGATAGCCAATTACATGGGAGTATCCTTTTTGGAGGGCTTTAGCATTCCAATCTGCAACTTGATTCGCAAATAACAAGTTGAGTTACTATTAAATAATGGCGCTGCATATGTGCGGTGTCAAAATGGAACGAAAGGGGCTCTTGTGTTTAAGTGGATCTAACTAGATATTTCAGTGGAATCAAGTTTTGAGACTCCTAATTGGATCTTCCAATTCCGAAGATGTTGAACTTTTGCTGCGCTTTTCGCAATAGCAGTACCAAAGCCGATTAGCAGTTGGCCTCAACAATTGGATCGTCAATGATTGCCAATTCATGATTGGAATGAAGACCATGTAGAAACAAACTGCCGTCGCTAAAGAAAGCACCTTAGGGGACGAAGTTGCGATCTTGTTGCCGAAAATTCTTCTTTGTGATGATGCTTATCATTGCTCAAAACCTTTTAGGTGACGGAACTGGAATTGTGTCGGCATAAGTCAAGTCTTTGGTGATGAACAAGGTTTTCATTGTGAAATGCTCAAGCTTTAGCGACGAAATTTGCATTTTCCACCCCCGAGATTAATTTTCGCAATGAAAAATGGGATTTTTGTCACCACGGACCACCTTCAGGGCCGATTTTTATTCTTATCACTAAAATTGAGTCGCTATAACATATTCTTCTAAAGGGTCAAGTTAGATTGATTTCTACTTTCTAATTTCTTTGCTTAATCTAAATCTCGCAACTTGACGTACTCTGACTTTTTCAAAACTGAATTTCATGAAACATTCAAACGTTGACATACAATATATATAATTTTTTTTTCATAACTTTTTTTATATTTTGAATATTATTTAAACTTTTGGTGGTAAACAATTTTTTTTAATTTAAATCCAAACAAACTGGCTACTTAAAAATATAAAACCCATCAATGGACCTAGCAGATCTTCATGTCTGCTGACTATTTTTCAGACTTCTGCATTTGAGGCTTGTTTGATTCGTTAATGCTTAATTCTTCGCTGGAAGACGAAAAAAGGGGACATGATAATGTCGCTTTGTCCTGCAGCATTAATCATTTCTTAAAGTACGACCTTGACGTGGGGGCGGACCGTTGCTTTTTGCACTCATATTATTCTAAACAATCCATTTTTATCCAATAAAATTAGAAACACAGACATTCTCTTCAATGTTGGACCTTTATCTCTCTCCGTCTCTTCTTCTGACTGGCTTTGTGGCTCTACCTCAGCGTGTATGGTACCTTTGCTTGGTTTGTCAAAGGAGATTCTGTAAAATACTGCAAATTTCAACTAGATTTATCTACTCATGTTTTTGACTTTGTGTTTACACAAAAAAATGGCTTAGTCATCGACCTGACATTAATAAGCATGTGACTTGAACAAAGTATGGCCATCAATGAGACAATGGTATGTAAGCCTTTACCGATGGCCAGACCAATAGCACGTACTCTTATTGATGGTTATGCTCATCGATGACCCTGATTAGTTGTCAACATACGATAACAGCTAGCTGCTGATTAGCAAAATTGATGGAGGGAGATACTGATTAAAAGATGTTGCGACCTACCCTTTGAGAAGGGAACAAGTTTAGGGATATTGCCTAAATGACGGACCTAAGGTCCATGATTAGGCGCGAACTCTCCCAAGCCCATACTTCATGTGATATTAGGGTATTCTTAAGAATTTTGCAAAAAGTAGTCACCACTAGCCTATTGGGATCGGTTAGAAACCAAGTGAGGCACGGGAGTATGCCACACTTCCTACGCAACCAGTGAATCTAGGATTGAAGACTTGATTACACTAATTGACTAATTAATGCCATTTCGGTACCTAATCTTGTTCATTTTAGAAAAAAAATATTTTTGTCAAGCAGTTTTGATTGATTTTATATATATCCAATAATATGTAAGGTGATCATGTGGGTGCGCAATCATTAAAGTAACAATCATAGCTACCAAGATCCTAATTGCTATCCCTCGTTCTTTTTTTTCTTTTTTTTCTTTTTGCTGCAGGTCCGCGTGTGGAGGATGGCTAGAGGGGGACGACTGACTGTGGTGGGCCGGGCTGTTGAGCCGCACAAGAAAAAGAGAGGCGGGTGGCGGGTTGGGCTAAGGCCGGATCCGGCCCTACCCACCCCTAAGCATTTTTTTTTTCATTTTTTTTGCTGTTTTATAAGTAGTTAATTTTTAATTAATAATAATTTTTTTAATTAATTTTTGTATGTACTTGAAAACAAAAATTAGGTGTCAACAAAAGGCATAGTTAGATAGTCAAGCGAAGAATCATTTGAAAGTTGGCCATTTGACAAATAAATTGGAGGTAAAATTCAGGTGCAATTTATTCGAACTTAAAACTGCTCGTGGATATGAAAATGGGACACAATATATCGCAGACAAAGTAACGGACTCACACAGGAATTTAAAGGATAACCACCTAGAGATAAGAAATCGTGGTAATGTGAAGGTATGGAGTTAGAAATGTTGAAGATGTGAAAGCATGGCCAAAACTGCTCTCTTTCGTCTAATTTGATATTACTTATCCAAATTACATCGCATTCTTGATGTGGGACTTCTTTCACTCAACACCTTCACACAGTCACTTTAACTATTTAATTGTCACACATTAAGTCAAATTATAAGGGTTTTAGAAATTGAGGTCGCAAAGTGACATGGGGACACAATTATTTAGAGTTTTCTTTTATTACATATGTTGTCCAAAATGTGACGTACCAGTGAAAGTAAGTCACCGTTCACCTCTACACCATTGTTGGATATTGGCTCCACCATGTGAAAAAGAGGAGAAAATTAAAAATTTGATACGTGTATTATAAGTAAAAATACATGTAAATTACTGACAAAAATTATCTCCCATTATGGTAAAGACAGCACCCACTCCATAAATAGGTCTGTCTATTTAGCTGATGTAATTTGCGAGACAAAGTGATTGATAAGTAAGGACGCGCATGACAACATTTATATTTCTCTATTTTTATGTTTTCCAAAATAGATTTGGAATAGAAATCCGTTTGGTAACTCAATTTTTTTTTTTAATTTCTAGAACATATTTCTATTCCAAAAATAGATTTGGAGTAGAAATCAGAAATTAAAATTTTTAACTTTACTATTTTTGGAACATAAATGAGAAATAAAAAAATTTTCTCATTGTCCACTCTCATCATCGCTCGTTGCCCACTTGCTGCCCATGGGATGCTAGATGCCCACCGCCAATGGCCAGTCAGCCGCCATTGGCCTTGGCCACCTGCCGTCGACCATTGGCCACCAAATGTTGGCTGTTGGCCATCGAACTTCGGCCACTCGTCGCCAACCACTAGTCGCCGAATGTCAGACACCCACGGGTCGTTGGCCACTCATCGCCAATCGTTGGATGTCGGAGGATTACCACCAACCATCGGATGTCCACAACCGACCGTCCGTCACTTGCCACAGGTCGCCGAATGTCGACCGCCCGTCGCTGGACTTTGGCCACTAGTCACCCGCCGTTGGCCTCTGGTCGCCGGACTCCTGATGTTGAACGTTGGACGTTGAATTTCGGACGTTGGACGCCAGTTGTCGGTCGCCGGACTCTGGACTTTGGCTGCCCGTTGCCGGTCACCGGACTCCGGCATCGGACGCTATCACTATAATCCTGAAACTAGTACATCTTTGACAATTTATCTTTGAACTAATTTTTTTGCCACCAAAATCTAAAACTGATATATTTGTGATAAAATTTACTCCAAATTAAACTTTAAATTAATACGTTTGTGACAATTTTGCCATCCGTTAATTTTTATTAAATGGGATTAATATCACGAAAAGACACAAACTGATAAACTTATAACAATGAATGATAAAATTCCAAACTAGTACATCCATCAATTGCTATATGTCATCCAAATTAGTGATTTAATGGTAAAATTTAAAGAAAGCTAATAAATGATAAATTTGTTACATGCGTACAAGTGAAAGATTTTTTATGGTTAAAAAATTAATTTAGAATAAATTTATCATTGATATACTAATTTGAGATTTTTCAAGATATTAATTCTTATTTTATTTTATTTTTGGCAAGTGAGGACTTGGAGCAATGTGCTCCTTACAGTTTCCCTAGGATTTGACCGGTATTTATTAACTAAAGTGAGATTGCCGAGTTGCATGGACCGATCTTCCCTTTCTTTCTTGCGGTTTGAGTCTTTGTCAAGGTTTTGAATCCTTGAATCTCTTGTACCGAATCTCTGCCGTTGATGATCACATGTACAAGCAAATAGTTGCTGTGTTTCTATCACCAAATTGTCGACCTGTCAAAGACCGAAATCTGTACTCCAACACCACACCACCAACAAGCAACCCGCGCCCCCACCCCCCCAGGGAAAAAAAAAAGGGGGACCAGAACCTGACTGTATGGAAAAAGCGATGGCAATGCTCAGGCCTCGATTGAAAAAATAGCAAACATTATTGTAGCCCCTTCATTTGAATAAATCTGGAACGAGACCCCTTAGTAGAGGCTTGATGTTCAGAAAACATATCATAATATTATCCCCATTAATATTCACTGCATAGGATGTTGGTAATTTGTTTATAAAATAAATGAAGAGGTGCCTTTGTCCCACATCAAAAAGATGTGCATGCACACGTGGATGAGATTTGGCATTTACCAACGATCATTATTTTTATTTATTGAAAATTCGGATTTATTTCTATAAAAATTAATTATAAAGTCTTATTGAAACAGTACGACTGTTCACAAAAAGTTATGATTATTTTTATTTATTATTTATTTAATTTCGAATTTTTATGTCTTTTCAATGTAAAAGAAGTACTTGTTCATGAAAAGTTGCATTTGTTCTTTTGCAACCTTTTGAAGAGTTGTTTCTGTTTGAAAGAAAAATATAAGTAACGTTGTTTTGAGAAAAAATAAACATTTTCTTCCATTTTTCATCTTATTTCAAAGATTATACAGCCATTTTTTTTTCAATTGTTTTTCATGAGAAACCCTGAGAAGTACTAGAATTGTTATCAATATTCTTATCCGAGACTTTGTTGTATCCTGGAGGATTTTTGCCGGTGACCATTAGCAATATTGTGGGGTAAATAAAACCTTAAAGAAAGTGATATCACCCTCAAAGTTCGACTTGAGTACTCTGAATATCCGTTTTTATTGTTTTATCGAATTCGAAGCCATATTTTTCCAACAATTTTAAGGATTTATTTGTGCAACAATGGAATCAGAGTTTATTGTCGGAAGTAGAAGGTGCTGGTGAGGCTTAAGGTCTTGGCGTATGTTGCCCGGTTGTGTGTCTCGGCCGCTCATGAGCATGCTTAAGGTCTCGGTCTCCAGTGGCGCGGCGTGGGGGCGGGGGCGGTGCAGTATCGGTGACGCGGCGAGGCCTCTGCGTATGACGCTGGGCGAGGTATACGTGGGCGGTCCCGGTGGTGGCATGGGGGATGAGGCGAGAGGCGATTGTACGGATTCGGTCATTTGCGTCGTTGTGGGGAAGGACGCGGACGCGGGCTTTGCGGACGACGGTTTGACCGGCGTGGGTGCCGATTCGGGTGGCAGTTTGTCGGTTTCGCAGGGCGGCAGAAGTGGCGTCGGTTCGTTTCGTGAAGCTATGGTGACCGGTTGTTCTTAAAAAAAAAAAAAAAATAAAAAAAAAAAAAAAAAAAGAACAGAGAGAGAGTGAAACTTCGACGGAGACTTAGAGAGAGGGTGGCGACTCCGGTCGGCGACGCTTCCGTTTCCGCCTCGGTTTTCGGGCTGAAGGGGGCAACTACAGGAGTGTCGTCCTGCAGAGGCCCAAGTCGTCAGGCTACATGCTCTGTTCTGCTCTGCTTCATGGCCGAGAGCCTGAAGCGAACGATGACAGTAACAGAAGTTTTAGCCATCAATCCAGTCGCGTCGACAGGGAGGGACCGAGCGGCACGAGGAAGGGCGGCAGGAGGAAATGCAAGCCGAAGCTTCTCGTTGGCGAGAAAGTGGAGGTAGCAAGCGACGAAGACGGTTTCAAAGGCTCGTGGCACTCTGGAGTCGTCATTTCTCGTGGTATTCGAACGCGGCGCGTCGAATATGATCTCATTCTCGTCGACGATGGCTCTGGCAAACTCATGGACTCTGTACGTGTACCACCTCCCGTGGATGGATTAGTCTCTTGCACAGTTGACCAGCACGCTTACCGTGCTTCTATTAGGCCAGTGCCGCCTATTTACGTAACTGGTCCATGTGACTTCTCATATGGAATGAGTGTGGATGCGTTTCACATGGACACTTGATGGGAAGGAGTGATTTTTATCATAATGTTGGCGCGGAGAAGAGAAATGTTTTCTTTCCGGAATTGGGTGATCAAATGTTGACTCAACTCACTAATATTAGAGTTACTCAAGATTGTGACGAGATTACAGAGAAATGGCAAAGTCGAGGGACTTGGTTGTTCCTTGACTTAATTCATGTGTATGAGCAGGAATGGCCTATTCCTGTTTCCTTGAAGCAGATATGGTATGATTTGCGGGGAAAAGAAGCCTTTCAAAGGAACTTTCCAAGATTGAGAAACTCAATGGAAGAAACCTGTACGTTGTTGGAGTTACCTGAACTGTCTTCTAAATTTAAGCACAGTGGCATAGCGGCTTGGGATGATCCTCATGCTACAGTGCCATTGGATGGGATGCAAAGCGTGGACAAGACTTATTGCAGTGATAAGTCGGCGAGCTCTGAATATCGTGTTGTGGATGGTGTTTTGAAACTTTCCAGATCTAGTGATGTGGGATATGAGTGCCCCTTTTCAAATGGCACTGTCGTGCGACCTGTTGAACATTTGCATGATCTGGATGCAATCACTTTTAAGATTTTTTTTTAAAAAAAAGGGTTGTCTCATACAAGTGGTGCTGTTTTGTCAAATATAACCTGCCAAACACCATTGGCTTTACGAATTTTAGCTGAAAATTTTCAACAGAGTTTTTCAGTCACCTGTCAAGGATATTGGCTTGGCAAAATTGTTTCATGGTCAAATTGTTAAAGTTGGTTTAGAAAATGATGTTATTGTAGGAGGATCTGTGGTTGACTCTTACTCAAAACTGGGATTCCTGGACGATGCTTTGGGAATATTTCAAAATCTAGAAGAGAAAGATAATGTTATCGGTCAGTCCTAGGGGTATTAGCCAAAGTTAGCCATTTGACGGTGCTCAACTCAGAGTTGTTCCAATTGCATTTGTAACACAACGGTACTGTCAGTTGGGTCTTGAGAAGGATGATATGAGAGCTTCCAGAAATTCAATATCATGAAGAAATGAGGTATGGCTCTGATTATTTCTTTTAGAAGGTTTTGGATTATATGATGTTGTTGATTCCATTCCTAGAATGGCTGGTATCTTCTTTTCACCTCTTTTAATTCTAGTTTATGCATTTTTGATACCTCAATACTCGATTCGCTCGCGTTTACTGAATTGTTAGAGAATGTTGTTACATACATGAGCTGATGTTAGTGCTCTCTTTATGGAGGCAATTTGGAGATACCGAATGGGTTTTTCGAGTGTCCCTTGTTTGGTTCTAATGTGTTCTATTTGCTGTCCTTGCCCCTCATAGATTTGATTCTATGGAATAGCATAAATGAGCCAAGAGAGTAGAATTGCATTGGTTTTCTATTTTGATGTATGTATTTCATCAAGGCTGAAGATTTGATGATGCATAATTTCGATTAATTACCTCTTGGAATATTCTTGAAGCGGGGTTATGTCTGAAGGGGACTGTGGAAATAATATGATTGGAATCATTGAGACTAAGAAATATCTAGCTTTCATTTTCAAAATGAAAGATTTAGGAGAAGCAGATACTATCTTAAGTATTAAAAAAAAATAGTGGGGGTTATTCTTTGAGCTAAAGTGATTACATGAAGAATATGTTGTATAGATTTAAACATCTTGTTTTCAAATATATGAGTACTCCATTTGATTCCTGGTGCAGAGTTTTAATGTGAGTGATATGGGTCTTTAATGTATGCGATACATTATACTAGACCTAATATTACTTTTTGTATATGCAAGTTGAGTAAATATTTGTAATCCAAGTATAGAACATCGAAAAGTTATTACCCGAAAATTTGATTATTATTGAGAACTAAAATTTGGGATTGTTCTATAGTAATCATCCAGGTATAAAAAAAAAAAAAAAAAAAAAGATATGCCGATGTTAGTTAGGTTACAAGTATGAGAAATAAACGATCCATTACTAGATGGATTTTCATATTACATGAATGTGTGGTTTCTTGGGCGAGCAAGAAACAAATGTTCATAATTCACTCAACTATGAAATTTGAATGGTTGCTTTAGTAGAATTTGGGAAAGAGGCTGAATGGACTATGAATTTGTTATTGAATATCAAATTGTAGCCTAGTCCTATGCCTTCTATTTCTATCCACTGTGATAGTCATGCTACTTTGGCAATAGTTTATAGTAGCACCTATAATGGTAAATCTAGACATATTAGTCTAAGACATGAGTATGTGACACAATTGATTAAAGATGGTACCATAACAATTGTCTATGTGAGGTCAAGTAATAATCTTGTCGATCATTTGACAAAGGCTTTACCAAGAGACATGGTAATAATAACCTCATAAGAAACAGGGCTGAAACCTTTTAATTGAAATCACCAATAATGGTAACCCGACCTTTTTTTCTAGAACATCACTAGTTACAAAGTTTAATGGGTAAAAACAAGTTATTGAATGTGATTGTTTGATATTGACGTAGCCCTGATATGAGAAGTCAATATCGTCTGTTACGTTTTGTAGGTTGAATTGAATTCTTAATGAAGTATAGTACAAATTTGTAATGTGTTAGTAACAGAAGCACATTGTAGATACTTCACCTATATGAGCTTAGAAGTGGTGCCGCTTCTTACGAAAGTTAGGGTTGCTTTTTAGAGAGCTCATGAAACAGGATCAAGCACAAGGGCATAATAGTATGAAGTAATATAGAACTTCTCGCTGAAACAAGAGATTAGTGTATGTGCGGTATGTCCGGTTCTATTATATAAAAGTACAAGTTTAAAGCCGAGCTACTTGTCACTTTGATAGAGCTTTGAGATACTTACATTAAGTAAAAGTTTAACTCGAAAGAGACCTTTATGTATGTATATTAATCTCACGGAAATTTTGGTTGTATATTTCTAATGTTTTATTTCTTGTTTTGTTTTATAAACAAAAGTGGGGGATTGTTGGTAATTTTTTTATAAAACAAATGAAGAGGTGCTTTGTCCCACATCAAAAATATGTGTGTGCGCACGTGGACGGATTTGGCATTTACCAACGATCATTATTTTTATTTATTGAAAATTCGGATTTATTTCTATAAAAATTAATTATAAAGTCTTATTGAAACAGTGCGACTGCTCCCAAAAAGTTACGATTATTTTTATTTATTATTTATTTAATTTCGAATTTTTATGTCTTTTCAATGTAAAAGAAGTACTTGTTCATGAAAAGTTGCATTTGTTCTTTTGCAACCTTTTGAAGAGTTGTTTCTATTCGAAATAAAAATATAAGTAACGTTGTTTTGAGAAAAAATAAACATATCCTTCCATTTTTCATCTTCTTTTGAAAAATTATACAGCCATTTTTTTTTTCAATTGTTTCCCATGAGAGACCCTGGAGAAATACTAAAATTGCTATTTAGTATTCTCATTCGAGACTTTGTTGTATCCTGGAGGATTTTTGCCGGTGATAATTAGCAACATTGTGGGGCAAATAAATCTTTCAAGAAAGTGATATCATGCCTCAAAATCCAACTTGAGTACTCTGAATATCCTTCTTCATTGTTCTACCCAATTCGAAGCCATATTTTCCCAACATAGGAAGTGTAAAAAAGACTTCCAAGTCACCGTTGACACAAATATCGTATGACACCAAGGGCCACGTTCTATTTCGTATCAATGTGTACATCGTCAGTTGCCATTACCAAACTTTGGCTTTTAAAAAATATGATTCAATAAGCAGCATTTCGCTCACACACACACACACACACACATTAATATATATATATATATATATATATATATATATATATATGAAGAGAGATCAAAGCTGTCAATCAAAATGAAATCAACTTTTTATCTTGCGAAAAAGACATTTCTCAAAGAAAATCACCGGACGCAAGTTCTGAAGAAGAGGCCTCATGTACACCGTCTAGGAATATAAATAAAAGTCCATAGACAACATTCTCACATAGTATGTGAATAAAATCGAATATGTATCAAAAGTTCATAGATCACATTGAAATTGAAAGCTCATAGACGATAGGGCCCATTGAGCTAAAGTTGAGAGAGCATATTGAATAAATTTAAAATTTAGAGATCTCCTTGCATATTGGGCAAATTTTATGGACTATTTGTGTTATGTAAGCAGTAATTGCAAATGACAATTACATAGAACTAGCAAGATGTTTGTCCTTTGCAAGTCTAAGACTATGTTTTTTTATATATATTATTATAAATGTGAGTTTTAATTCTATTTTGCCTTTGCTTTTAATTATTCACATTTTTAACGAAGGTGTTTAATAAGATTGAAATCTTAATCGTCACATTTTGTTGATTCCCAATACCGATGAATATATTAATATGGTGAAAAACATTAAAGATGCTACTTATCACGTGTGTGTGTGTGTGTGTGGGGGGGGTTTATGGCCAGTCCTCATCCATTCGTTCTCTTTTACTGATTACATTTTGTTATATCGATAATGACAGACTATAAAAATTACTTCCTGAAGAAGCAATAGTCCAAGTCGTGTCATTTTATACTTCAGTAGCTACTAATTATTTGTTTTTCTTTTTAACCTTTTCAGTCCACTTGATGGAACTCCAATTTAAATTATATAATGCGAATAAATTAATAAAAGTTCACAATTTTTGTCTTGATTGAGAAGACCAAGAGCGGTCATTCTTTATTCGTATTTTTGGCCAGTACCAGACTTTTTTCTTGGTCGAAACCAATGTCAAAATTGAATAGAGTGCTAGTGCCACCGAGTTTTCAACCTCCCTAGAATTTGATGGTGCTTAGTTAACTAAGGTTACATTATGGATCTCCACAGATGGTATTGTTAGAACAAACAGATCTTTCAATCACATGAACATGATATAAAATTAATAAAGATAGTGTACCCGATCAAACATAGCTATTATTGATCCAACGAGCGAAAAGATGTATTCCCGTGAGTATGAATATTCGTCACTCTCCTATGTAATCTTTATGATAGGTGAGTATTTGTCGCTCTTCAATTTTATGAAAATAGCCGAAGCATGATAACAGAATATGTTCATTCTCCACTGAGAAGAGATCTTGCAGAGGGGAAGCGATGGGACCAACCTAGAGCTGCTAAATCTCAATCCTGCAAGGCTTAACATATGAATTATACATATATATATATATATATATATATATATATATATATATATATATATATAGACTATGTTATAACAATAATTGGAATCACGTGAAAAGTCATAACATTTGATACCACACACACTCACATGACTATGTTATATATATACTTTTAATATGAGTGTTAATCTATTTTTCCATTGCTCATACTTCAAATTAATTATTCACATTTTTATTGAAGGTGTTTAATAAATTTGAAACCCCAATCGTCACCTCGTCTCGATTCCCACAAGTACCCATATGCACAAACCGGTGAATATATTAGTATTGTGAAAAGGATTAAAGATTCCACTTATCACGTGCGCATGGGGGTGTGGGCAGTCCTTGTCCGTTTGTTCTCTTTATTAATTACATTTTGTTATATGGATAATGGCTAACTATAAAAAGTACTTATTAAACTAGCTATATAAACAACTGGGGTTTGTCCAGTGGCCATCCTTCCAACACGGAAGGGGGAGGTGAGGGTTCGAATTTCCACATTCTCAAGGATTGGAGTAGGGACGAAAAGTGGATTTCGATTTCTATGCTCTACGAGGAAGTAGGGCAAAAGTCTAATAATTAAAGTTAAAGTAGGAATAAAGTAAGATCGATAAAAAAAAAAAAAAAACTGGCAATAACCCTAGTCAAATCATTTTCTTACTTTAAAATTTTTTCATATTTTTTCTAAGCCACTTGATGGAACTGCAATGCAAAGTATAGAATTGAAGTTCGCAATTTTTTGTCTTGATTGAGGAGACCGAAAGAGCAGTCATTTTTTATATTTATTTTTAGCCAACGACAAACTTGAACAGTGTGCTACGAAATTTTTAGCTTCCCAAAGATTAAATGATGCTTAGTTAACTTAACTACGGTTACGTTACAGATTCGGCACCCATATCCATCTTCTTTCGAGTGGTTTGGATTTTTGTTGAGATTATGAATCGTTGTATCTCTAGTACTAAATCTTGGCTGTCAATAGGTAGAAAATTATAAAAAATTGCTATTCAATATATAAATCTATAACACAAGCCTCCACATACATATATCGATGAAAATATTAATATAATGAGGGGATTAAAGATGCTACTTACAACGTGCATGCATGGGTGTGGCCTGTCCTTGACCATTTGCACTCTTAATTAAGTTTTGTTATATAGACAGTGACAGACTATAAAATGTCCATATTAACCCACTTGATGGAGCGGCAACTCAATTTATATGGTGCGAAGAAATCAATTTAAGTCCACAATGGATTGAGGAGGACTAAGAGCAGTCGGACTTCGGATTTTAGCCGCCTGCCACGGGTCACCAAACGCCGAATGCCGGTTGCCAGACGTCGGACTCTGGCCACCGGACACCAGTCGTTGTCACTTCTTTTATTTCAAAAATATAAATTTTGAATTGTTATCAAATGCATTTTTCTGCTCAGAAACTCGTCTATGGAATAGAAATTGATTTCTGTTTCAAAAATTTTGTCATGCATGCCCTAATTGATCGACCTTTCTAGTTTGCTCAAATAGTCATTTTTCATAGGGTTTTGGCCTATATCGAATGGATAAGAATGTTACAAATGGTATCACAGGTGGGCTTTCAAGGAGGGAGCAAACAAAGAATGACATTAAAAGTGCTAAATATTATGTATGATGATCACTTTAGTACTAAAAGTTTTTGCCGATTTACTTAAGTATCAAATCAAAGAAAAAACAATCACTTATGCGCCAATAACGAAAAATTCTGGTTAAATTGATTACATGACATTTATAAATAAAAATTTTAAGGGGCATATCTTATATTTTTAAAAACCTAGTCCATGTAGATGTGCGAAATGACGTCATTCAGTCCAACATGGCTGGGTAATAAACAAAACGACATTGCACATCATCCAGGGCAAAAGCGACGTCGTTTGAACTTGAGTAAAAAGGTTGGCCTTGTTGCATCTCTCCCTATTGCTCGCTCGCTGTCACTTGCTTATCGTCGCACACCCACCCTCGCTCGCCATTTGTTGGCCGTCGCTTGCTTATTGCCCATGGTAAATATGTGTTTCTCTCAATGTGTAGCTCAATTGGAGGGGAAAATTAGGGTTTGTAACAGAAAATTTGGGGTTCATGAGACAAAATTAGGGCTTGCAAGGGGAAAAATTGGGACCGTGAGCCACTGCTGAAGCTTTTGTTCTCTATTTGCAAGATTGAGCTGTTAATTTCAGGGGCAAACTAGATTAAGGAGTGAATTTAGGTTCAATGGCCGATTAGGATTTGAAATGTGGGGTTCTCTTTTAATTTGGGGATTTAGGATTCTGTTTGGTAGAAAGGTACTAGATGGCGTTATATTAAGATTTAGATGTTGACTAGACTCCCATGCGAGCCACGTTGGGTTAAGAAACTATTAAGAAAAGGCCACGTTGGATTTCCAACCAAGCTGACTGAAGTTAGCACTAAAAAGATCAATTTTCAGAAAATTTGGCACTTAAGTTATTCAAAAAAAAAAAAAAAATTGACACTAAAATGAGTACCATACATAATTTTTGACACTTCTAATGTCCTTCTTCATGTGATAGTATCATACATTCAATAGTCCATTTAAACGTACGTCCATATCACAAGTGGGAAAGTTTGTGATGCCTAAAGTCACACTGTGCTCGGATTAAAGAATGTTTAGTCGAAGCCCATGATTTCCAGGTGGAAAACGACAACGGTGGTTCATTGTTCCAGCACGCTCGCTTTCATATGTCTATCTGTTCAATTTCATAGTCTGGACGAAGCAACTAGCTAGTCCGAAATAAATATTCATCATATCTTGAAAATTAGGAGGTTGCTTGAAAAAGCTCACCAACCTCAATTTTTTTAATTGATGAAGGACGATAGCTGCCTTAATCAAATATTTGATAGCTCACTCGACCAGTTGAATCAGGAAAATTGCAGCTGGAGGTAAGTTTCAATTGGGTTTGGCACTTCTTGATTCGTGAAAGAAACCCTCTCTTGGTTGAAGCCACTTAGTGGCCAGATTGGATTGAAAAGTACTTGATTGTGGGAAGGAACTCGCGAATCGATGCAAGGTTCGACCGACTCTGACGAAAACGTTTGTTGCATCGTTCCTTTGCAAGAAAATGGATTTATTTTCCTGTTGGTTAATTTCTAAAGGAGGTGGTAATAATGACGAAAAAAAAAAAAAACTCTCCCCGATTTGAGGCATGACGTACAGTATTTGTGTATTTGTTCATTACATCTTGTTACGTCTCTTCCAATATAGAAAACTTGATAGAACTCCAATTCTTGTACTATGCAAATCACTCATTTTCAAGCGTTTCTTGATTGGCCGAGTAATCGACGTAAATGACAGAGTTAACCTAAGCAAGAGATGTTGTGATTCTAACTGAATATTTATCGTATTCAAATTAAAGGTATATTTATATGAGTGAGAGAGATTTTCGTGAAATAGTTTTTTGGTTTTTCATGTGATTGGTTTACTGAAAATAATCAATCAATGGAATATCATTTATAATCAAAGAAAATATACATGCTTAAAGTTAAGAAAATGAATTCTTTAACCTGACATGAAAGTACTTTCTTTTACATATTATAAACATTCCATCACTCAATCAATCCGTTGAGACATAGGCGTTATCCTTTTCTTATTCCTACACCTCAGGCCAATGTTCTTGCCGGCCAGTGGTCCAAGGGAAAGACATGAAAGTACATCGATCAAGGACAAAAGAGCTGACTTTTCTCACATATTTGATGGCCAACCAGCAGCATTCCGACCCTAATTGCCATAAAGCCGAGCACGTGGTGAAGAGAAGACACGAGCAAAGAGCCACTGATTAAGGTCGCCCTCTTTAGGGTACTGAGCAAGCTGTCACGTGATAATAAAAAAAATTTAAAATTAAAATAGCATTGCCGATCACCGATTACCGATTACCTCGTACGCATCAATTCATACGATCTTTTGTATTCTTTCCACGGAAGCACTAATTCTCGCTAATGCTCTGCGTTCACGCATGCACAGCAGCACTGCACAAATGTAATGTCTAAAGGATGAAAGATATGACTAATATTTTCTCAAACACTGTTTTCTTTTTTCCTCTAATATCCCTCAAGCTCAATTCACAGGAAAAAATTGTCAAAAAAATCATAAATTTATTATATTAGTATAAATTCAATCCTAAACATTTTGATATAATGTCGATTCAATCATTTTGGCTAATTTTGACCAGCACCATGTGACATTGTCAGTGCTAGTAGGCCAATTTAATAATATTGTAATATTTTTTTATTTTTTTATTTTTTATTTTTTTTATTTTTTGCCTTTCTTTTTCCTTTTACTGGAGATCAGCCACTCGCCATGGCTGGCCATCGACCATGGTAGGGTGAGCTATCCTAGCATAGGCAAGGGTTGCTGTCACCTACCACATGTGAGGCCCGACCGAACAAGGGTGAGCCTTAGCGAGGGCTTCCCTTGCCAAGCATTACTTGGGTGAAGGTGATGCCTTACAAGGCCGCCCTTTCTTGGGCAAATGTTGGCTTCGCCCGATTGGGCAAAGGGAGCCTTCACTGAGACTCACTCTCGCCCAAGCAAGGCTCAAACTCACCTAGGCCAATGGTGAGGCTAACCCTTGCCTAGTCAGGCCTTGCTTGTAGTGGGTGACGGTGACCCTTGCCTAGGTGATGCCAACTTGCCTTACCATGGCCAGTGGCCGGCTATCATCTATGGTTGATGGTCATTATCGGCAAAAGGAAGAAGAAAGACATTAAAAAAAAAAAAAAAGGACAATGAAAGTAAACCAGAAAAAAATTAGAAATAATAAAAAAATTCAAAAATATTTTTTGAGATTTGTCCACATAAGTGTTGACGGTTTATATAGGCTAGCTAGTGTACAGCCAAAATTAATCGAAGGATTAAATTGACACTAAGTCAAAAGGTTTATAACTAAATTATTATTATTAAAATGTTTATGACAAGTGCAATATGTTTAAGACTTTTCTAACACTTTTTCCTCGAATTATGCTATGTTTGTGATATTTGGACTAACTTCCATGTGCAAATTCCTATTAAACTATAAAATTTTCGTGGTAAGGTAGAGGATGAAAAGTTATAAAATAAGAGGCTTTTTTTGCCCCGTTTTCTTCCCTATTGTTGGAAGATATGATTTGCAAGATCGGGATGAATTGTAAATTGATATGTTTGTGCCTATCTTAGGATTAGAAAGATTACAAAATATTCAGGAAATGTAAACTTTCTTTTATTATTATTTCTTTTGTATTATATACATCATTATACCCAAAATACAAATCAATGAAGTGAGTCACAAATTATCCTCTCTAGAATTCTTCCCTACGTTCTTTCTTCTTCATCTACCTAGTCTCGTGACACCTATATTTCTTCACAGCATAGCCGTGACGAGATCACGAAATACCGATATGTATGTATGTTTTTACGACAATTCATGACTATCGAAATTGTCAATGATTTAGAAATCACTATGAAAGGGAGGGGTTGCTTAATTTAATCAATATAAAAAATAATTGACGGCAAGTCGAATCTTGACTACTATATTGCTAAAAACAACTAATGACGATTCTTCTAAGTATGGTATGATAAGAAATTAATAATTTTCAATTTTAATTACCATCAAACAACTTTTTAATATTGTAGCACTTAAGTTTATCGGCACCTAAATTTTAGCATTTATTTTTCCATTTATGCTAAAAAAGCCCATGGTCTTATGCACGGAAGTTGACCTAGACTATCTATTTATTGCTAAAAAATAGAAAAACCATCACGTGCAAGTGTCACCGGTCGAAAGTTTCCTGGTTGAGGACAAGCAGTGCAGCACCTAGTGAGCTGGAACACCAGGCCAATCTTCCCTCGATACATCGGTTTTAGGATAGAATGGTGAATCGACATCCTCGTAATTGACCTTATTATACCTATTTTAGCTTGGATATCTAGTCTCTCGAGTGAGATACAGAGATCACTTCATCACAATGCTCACACGGCTGCGGGAGAAATCGGACCATGACAAAAGCAAGTAGTGAAGGCCAGGTTGGGACAAATTTTTGGTAGTTGGTACAGTGTAATCTGGAAACTTTCTTGGGTGATGTGATGTGGACATTGACTCGGCTTATATACATGCTTCCTCTCCTAATTAAAAGATAAGGGGTTGTTTGGTAACCATCCAAATAGTACCCGATTATGATTTTTTGTTTCCGGGAGTAGTTTTGGAATAAAATCGCGTTTGGTAAAATTTTTGTTCTCGAAAACAGATTTGGAGTAGAATCGAATATAAAAAAAAAAAAAAAAGTTTGATTTTTCGTTTCTTGAACAATTCTAGAATCAATTCTACCTCATTTTTCCTTTTTCCTTCTCTTTCTGCTTTTATTCTTTTTCCACTCTTGTTCTTCAAGTGTCACCGCTGCCGCCATTGCCGTCTACCGCCGTCGCCGCCCCCCCCCTCGGAATGCCACCGTCCGCCGCCACTATCGGTCGCCGGCAAGCTTGCTGAGGCTCACCCAGCCGCCAACGAGGCTCGGCCTTGCTAGATCCGGCTAGGCCAAGCCTCGCCGGTGGCCAAGTAGGCCTCCCCGACCACCGGCGAGCCTCGCCCGGCTACCGGGCGAGGCTCGGCCAAGGTCGCCGGCTCTCGTTTGGCCGGTCACCGTTGTCCCAAGGTTGGTGAAGAAGAAGAAGAAGAAGAAGAAGAAGAAGAAGAAGAAGAAGAAGAAGAAGAAGAAGAAGGGGAGGAAGAAAGGAAAATAAAGAAAAAAAAAAAAAAAATTAATAAAATTATTTTAAAAAAAAAAAAAAAAATGATTTGAAGTATGAATGGAAATTTTGCTATATATAGAATACATATTTCATTTTGTATTTTAATTTATTATTTAGTATTTATATTTATAGTTTATACTATAGTTTATTATTCACTATTTAATAAAAAATAGATTAGTTAATATGTTTATTACTTAGTATAAATATAATTAATTAATAGAATTTCTATGATTTGATAAATTTTAGAATTGGAATAGAAATTTTATGTAGTTACCAAACGCATTTCTATTCTAGAATCAGAAATTTTGTGCAGTTTTCAAACACATTATTTTGCTTAAAAATTGTTCTCGAGAACAGAATCAAAAAGAATAATTTATGATCGTAATCTGTTCCGGGAACAGAATCGTTACCAAACGCGCCCTAAGAGGCTTGAGAAGAAATGGATCATTGGACCGCTAATAAATGACTGCCTAAAATGGAAACCATAAACCCTGTTCTGAAGTAGGCAAGTCTCTGCATTTGCAATGGCTGTCAATTATTGACGTAGTTTTGAGTCCAGTAGTTGATGTGTCAATTTGATTGGGGCAAAGCAAGTGGGCGAAGACTTTACGAGTCAAGTAAACAATTTTACAGTCTGAAACTGAGAGTGAGAGAGAGGATTTGATGATTAAACAATGACCAAGTTACATAAAAATTCAATTATAAATGCAACTCGAATACTCGGTTCGTATCAACAAGGATCAATCACATAGAGAAAGGCATTTTCGCGCTTCTCTGTTATCCATCGACCTCTCTCCATGGCGAACTTCCATAGCTCTGAGAACTCACATTCGAAACTCATGATTGTTCTGGCTTCAATAACGATCGTGACCTGTCTGTTCATCCCACGTGCCACATCGGCAGTGTCTTTTAGCACGACCGCCTTCGATTTCCCGAGTTTCAATCCGAACGACCACAACATATCATATGAAGGTGATGCACATGCTTCTAAAACTAGCGTCCAGCTCACTGTCAACCAGCGGGACAAGGCCCTTAACGGAAGCGCGGGGCGAGCAACCTACGTGAAGCCAATGCATCTCTGGGACAAATCCACGGGGAATGTAGCAGATTTCACTACTCAGTTCTCGTTTGCAATTAGCTCACTGGGCAGTAACGTTTATGCCGATGGAATATCTTTCTTTCTGGCTCCCAATGGATCCCAAATCCCACCCTTTTCGGCTGGTGGCTACTTGGCTCTGGTAAGTTCACAAAGTAACTATTCAGACTCCAACTCTGATTCTTTTGTTGCTGTGGAATTTGATACTTACGTTAATCCGTGGGATCCGTCGTATAAGCATATTGGTATTGATATCAATTCTGTGAATTCTGTCACAACTGATCCCTGGAATTGGAATAGAATTGGAAGTGGAGGACGAGTTCATGCTACCATTGCTTATGACTCTAGCGTGCAGAATTTGAGTGTTCTGTTGATTGATGATGAAAGTGATGGGAGTTTGAGCATAAACCAGTCTAGCCTTTCTTTGATCATTAACTTGACCGAGTATTTGCCGGAATGGGTGACTATCGGCTTCACCGCTACAACAGGGTCTAATTTCGAGTTACATAGTCTTTACTCATGGAACTTTAGTTCTAGTTTGCAAATCGAATCGAATGAAACCTTCAATCAGTCTATCGTGCCGACAGTCAATTCGTCTCCTAAAAAAAGGAGCAAATCATGGATGTGGGGGGCTGTCGGTGGATCATTAAGTGTCTCTGTGGCGATTACTCTCACTATCGGCATTACCTGCATTAGGAAGAAAGGTACAAGTCGGTCGAAGAAAGGTACAAGTCGGTCGAAGAAAGGTACAAATCACACTGAAGAGATTGCCCGTTCTCCCAGAGAAGGCGACCGTGCCGACACATCTCGGACCTCCCTTGGACAAGTCAAATTACTCACGTTGCCTGACAACTAGCTTGGACCGTGGAGGAAGTTACCAAACCATATTGTTGATGTATCAAGACTGCACTATCTGTTTTTTTTCTTTGTTTAGTTTAGTCAGTTTGTCGATGTCCTATTTTCTAGGACTTAGTTCATGGTTGTTTTACTTGGTCAATCTTATCTTGTAGGAGCAGTTAGCTGCACGTGCTTTTTTTTGCTATTATGTTAGTTTGTTGCTGGTTTTGTGGACCAAACAAGCTGTTAGTGAGTAACGTGGATTTATGGTTAAGTTTTAGTATGTATTGAACATTTTTCAGTTTTCTGAACAAGATACACAGCTTTTGCTGTCAACTCCTTCTCTGTTCTTTCGAAAACAACACATATCCACAGCCTTCACCTCTTCTGATACCGCATGCTTGTCATCTTCTTCTGCTTTGTTGTTGAATGTTCAATAAGTTTTAAACTCTTCTCCAGCTTTTCGACCAAGAAAAAGAAAAAGAAAAACTCTTCTCCAGCTTCCCCTTTTATTGTGTGTTAGTAAACATCAAGTGCAGATTCGATGCGATAAGTTTCTCTCCTTAGATGACGGTCAAAGCGTGGTTGATGTTCTGAATCGTTGTGTATAGTTCATTCGACATGGCATAAAATCAGTATGATTTCATTACAGCTCCTGTTTGGCCACACAACTCCATTTCTTGATACTGTCTTCGATGCCTCTTTCATCACCCTCACTGACAGTCGACTTTCAGTGAAACGCAAAATACTTTTCTCAAGAAGAAAAGGCAAGCATGCCACCGAATCAAGTTTCTTCCCAACTGGGAAGCAGGGATCCTTGAACGAGACTTACCAAAGTAGTTGCATGAAGGAAGAAAACAATAAACACACCTAATTTGGATGGAGTGATTAGGAGGGAAACGAGATGATTCGGATAATCACTTAAGAAAAGAAAGAAAGTCGAGAGATCGAGGTATAATGTTGCTCGACGGCTCGCAGTGTAAAAGAACAAAAATGTATGCAAAAATAGCGCTATTTTTGGCTTCATACTTTCTAGATACAAAAAGGGTTTATACAGGAGAGAAGAAAGTTTCCTTCACAAGGTGCACAAATCCCTCCAAATCCCTCAGCGTCTGAGCAGTTTAGGAGGGACGAAAACTACTAAAATTGGCTACAGTAATCTTATAATCTCTTCCTCTCTTTTGTTGGAGAAATTACCAAATTTTTTTAAACTTATTACAATTGTGTCAACTTAGTTCTAATTTTTTTTTTTTTTTGTGTCGCTTTCATCCATCTGAAAATTTTTAATCAGAAATCCCTGACGTGTACGCTAGCCATCCTACGTGACGCAACCAATGTTGATGTTGACGTTGATAATTTTAATAATATTTCAAATTTTTTGAATTTTCATTTATTTTTATTTCATTTTTCTTCCCTTCTTCCTCTTGCTAGTTAGTTAGACCTTGACGACTGGCTAGAAGTGAGTGCCGGTAGGTCAACCTCGCTAGCCATTAACAAGGTCCACTTGGCGAAGGCAACCGTTGCCATCGCTAGTGGCCAGATGTGCTGTGGTAGTGGTGTAAACCACATAAATCTGCTCTGAAAGAAAAAAAGCAAAAACCAAAACGAGCAAAAAAAAAACCTATGTGCAAACAACATAATTCTGCTGGATGTGCAGTGGCGGTGGTGCTTTACCTGCTGGATTGATTGTTCTGCCGAAACTGAAGTCTGAGAATCTTGCTCCCTGTAATATTAGGCAACTGTTGCGGCGAGTGTTGGTGGTTCTCAATAGCGATGCATTGTCTCGCTTTCCTTACGTTTTTCTAAATCCCTAACTTTGTTTCTTCAACTTTATAATGAAAGAAAAAGGCTTACGTCAATCGTCATGTTAGTACGGTAAGCCACGGAAGCTGTCACATGAGATCATTTAGATAGAAAAGATAACGGCGACCATAGGTCGAGCATGAAATTTTGCTTCTTTGAAGACAATTACAAACTGGGATTAGATTTTTCCTTGAAGTATAATAGCATGTGAACATTTTTGGGATTACACCTATGATTCTTTTTATACAAAGAAAATACATTTGAATCAGAAGAACTCGAATGGTCATCTTCAACCTCAGTCAAAGGTCTTCTTAGATCAAAGGTGTAATCCCAAAAATATTTATAAGCTACTATACTTTAAGGAACTATTGAAGGTCGGTGAAGGGTGACCTTGGAGGCCGACCACTTTTGAAAGAGAAATATAGAGACTATTGCGTTACGATGGTGGATGTGGTGACAAGTGACGAGTGACCTTAGCAATAACAAGCGACTCCAATAGGTTGCGAGAGAGCAAAACGTATTACATAATATATCACGTGCCAGTTGTAAGATGTAAACTAAATCTGAGAAGATAATTCAATGGACTCAAGTTTTGGGCTCCTATTCAATCTCCCAATTCTAAAGGTATTGGACTATTCTAGCGTTTAGTTCTAAACATTTCAATTATGTCAATTTAGACTTAGATCTTTCAATTGTGCTCTATACATTTTGATAATTCGCCAATTTATTAAACCTTTTGAGGATTTGCAATTTAGTAATTATTGTCAAGTTTTGCAAGAAATTATCGATGTGGACAATTTTTACAATTTTTACAATTTCTATATTATTCTTCTTCTTTTTTCTTGTTTAATTTCTTTTATTTTTCCCTCTATTTGTCACACGTCCCGAACTCTGAGCACGCGAACATCCCTCGGCGGTCGATTAAATTGCGACATCTCAAAACGCATCGCCAATCCATTCTTTTTATCTTTCAATTAAACACGTGTGAAAGCAGGTAAAATAAACACCAAGTCAATAAACAAACAACAAGGATAGTAAAACACAACATGTATTGCCGAAAATGACATATTTATTTGTCCATTGTTATCCTTAGGAAGTTTAATAATTATAAGCCTTTCTATGGCCATTTCCTATCGATCCTCTTAAAACCTTTAGGGTTAGGGTTAACCTAAATTTCACTAACGGCAGGGCTAGCCAAAACGGTGTCGCATCTCACGCCCACCACAACCTCACCTAGCAATTCTCCACGCTATGGCTCTGAAAATGGTTAACAACAATGGGGTGAGATAAATTAGTGAGTTAACAGCCTAAACCTCGATTATGACGCAAATTCATCTTGAAGGCAGCCTAAACATGCAACGGCATACAATTTTACCTTGCCTTGGCACACCCCTGCATATTAGTACGTCACATATGCCATTTTAAATATAACAAGCATAATCAATAATCAGAACACATAACTCTTATGCACCAAGCATCCACACGGGTCCTAATTATAAGGTAAAACCCATTTTGGTACGTCCCATACCATGCCTAACAGTTTTACCCCATAATCAAGCGCAATATATCGCAATCCTTTACACGTGTCCCGATTATTACAACTCCTTGGGCCACGGCCAACACATGAGTTGGCGGTCCTGCCCCATCGGGCACGGCATTGTCTAGAATCTCCGCCTGTACGGTATTCCATAAAAGAGCATTGGTTCGGTCTCAACTGTGACTTGGCATCGTTCCCAAACTCCCATTGGGTGATGGATTCAATTAAATGACCACACAAACACACCAACACTCAAGTCAATTTTTATCTTCTGTCAATTAGCCTAGTGTAAAAGAGTTTGTGCTTAAATAACAAATCTCGGAAAAATTATAACATTTAAAATTCCGGTAAAATAATCGCATGTGGTCATGTAGTTAAAATCAACCTATCAAATTTCGCATACTTTCAATTTAAAATATCATTGTCCCTTTTATCACGTAAAATATGGCGTCCAAACACAACAGCTCGAAGTTTGCTATCAAATATCATGGCATTACATGCTCAATCGATCAGATTAAGTGTAAACTCATCCAGTAAAACATGTATAAAATTCTACTTAATGGCTAATCCGTCATTAACTACGCTAATTGCGATTAATTAGGCTAATTATGATTACTTAAGCTAAACACAATTAATTAGCCTAACTACAATTAATTAAAAATTAATTGAAATTAACTAAAATAATTAAGATTTATTAAATAAATAATTATTAAATAAATATATTTACAATTAATTAAGTAAACCACGATTGATTAAACTAAACTCAATTAATTAATCTAACCAAAATTAATTAATCTAATCATGATTATTTAAACTAATCGTACTTAAATTTAATCTAAACCATCCTTAATCCTAATTAAGGCTAAACTAAAATTTGTAAATATTAACTGTTATTAATATTAAACTAACCACCCCTGCACGTAATTAACACCATCCACAATCAGGAAGTTAACTCACGGGTTTCCGGTGACGGCAGTGTGATGGCGTCGAGAACTTGAAACTTGCGGCTCAAATGGCGGCGCAAACGGTGGCGGTTCGATGAAGTTGAGCTCATGGCCAAGAGGGCTCAGCTTGGGTGGATGGTGGCTCAATGGCGACTCAGAAGCTCGGCCGTGGAGATGGTGATGCGGGTGGTGGTGTTGGTGAAAAGAAATAAATAAAAGAAGAAGAATATGGTGAAGAAAATGAAGATGTTTGAGGCAAAATGGAAGAGAGGAGGAGGGAGGATCGGCAGAGAAGTGAGAGAGGTGGGGAAGTTGCGTGAGAGAAAAAGGGGGTGAACGAGTGAGGGAGAGAAGAGAAAAGAGAAGAAAGAGGGAAAGAAAAAAAGGGGCTGACTTGCTTGGGGGTTGGCGTGAGTGAGGGGTGGAAAAAGTTGGGGAGAGAGAAAGAGAGAGGGAAGAAAGAGAAGAAGAAAAAGGGGGTGGAAAATTGTGGCAGAAGGAATGGGGGAAAACGTGAGGGAGAGGAAAAGTGGGAGAGAGAGAGAAAATAAAGAGAGAAGAAAAGAGGGAGAGGAAATTTCGTGATGAGGGGCTAGAAGACGTGAGGGAGAGAGAGAGAGAAAATGAGAGAGAAAAATAATAATATTTTTATTTTTATTTTTATTTTTTTTTTTATTTTTCCTTTTATTTCTTCCAGATCTCTGATTTTTCCTCCGATAATTTCTTTTTTCGAAATTTCGGACTCATCATTAATTTGACGGATGATTAGACGGCGTCCAATAATTAAATATGGTAACCCTTGAAAATTCAATACCTAAAATTGAATTAAATTTCATGGTTAAAATTAATCGTACATGACTTTAGTACAACATAATCTATTAGGTGGCTTTAGGGGTTCTTGCGTGGTTGACCCATGGTCGATAATTTTCCATCCACGTTTGTATCTACTTGAATCATGGACTACCCTCAATTGTCATGTAATCACGATAGTTCAATTACGTACCCTGAATATAATATCAATAGAAAATTGGTTTACTGTTGTTCAATGCGAATATCATAATTGTGCAAAATCACCCGCAAACCAGCTACTCTACTTCCGTTGAGATAATTTATATCCGTTTGCTAATTGATTTATACAGTGTAGTACTGACCTTGTCGACCCTTATGGTCGAGCGGTCGATTTCTGATCAATTTTATAGTCTTTCGCATTTTAAACCTCTACAGCCTCACCCAATGAATTAATTAACTCGTGAGTGATTAGTTCAAAATAAAATAATAATAAGTGTGTCGATAAAATATCCATTTCATATATTTCGAAATAAGGCCAAATTTCAGGATATCATACTATTAGCCATCACCAATCCTCATCAATGATCGACGGAGGTTGTTGGCCTCAGGTGAGGGCGATCCTACCTTGTCTCATTGGCCTCAGGTGAGGGACACCCGTGGTTGGCGAGGGCTACCATAATGAATTGGGTGAGGGTGGTTGTCGATTGAGGTTGGCAACCTCTGCCAACCATCGATGACAACTGCTGATGACCGGTAAAGGGAAAAAAAAAGAAAAAAAAAAAAAAGAAAGAAAAGGAAAAAAAAAATCAGAAAATTAAAAAAAGTTACAAAAATTATACCTGTCCAATTGGTGCCCCATGAGACAATTAGTGTTGAGCAAACCACTACATTTGCGATTTCTAGCTGAAATTTGATATAATAACTAAATTGGAAAATCGTAAAAAAGGCTTAGAATTAAATTAATACGTGTTTAAAAAAATTAATCTTAAATTGACACAATTAAAAGATTTAAGACTGAATTGGCTATCATACAATAGGTTTAGTACTTTTTTAACAAATTTTCCTATGATCTTCTATTATCTAGCAATGATTTTCTACAAGTAGTTGCAAATTCCAAGATTATAGGCAGAACCACCTAGCAATTTTGCAAAAATGTTGATCTATCCTTTTTATCTTTGAGCTCCGATACTTAACAAACTTTACAATAGCTGTTTGTTGATGAACCTTTTCAATTGGCCCTTGTCGATAACTTTTGCTATATTTGTTGTCGAGGACTTTATCGATAAATTATAGATTACCTTGAAGTTGTGGATCATTCTGTTCATTGATGACTTTGTTTTGACAGAAGTTTTGCTCTCATTGACTGAGCTCTTGTTGATAATAATCCATATATCATTTTTGGGGTCAACAACACGTCCCGCAAATTTCAGAGGCTAAATTTCAAAGCAAAAAGTCCATGACCAATTTTACCCATTAGAAATGAATTTAAAATCTACAATTACCAAGTTGAGTTACCATTAAATAATGGCAGTGCATGCGTGAGGTGTCAGAGTGGAGTGAGAGGAGCTCTCATGTGAAAGTGAATTTAAGTTGATATTTTAGTTGACTCAAGTTTTGGGCTCTCGTACAAGTATCAATTATGTAGCACCGACACGGACACGTGACACATGATACGACACGACACGACACGTCGACGTGTTATTTCTCAAAATTTAGAGAATTTCGACACGTTTTGGCACGTTATATATTAAATATATATTTATATATATATGCAAAAATAAATAAATAATAATAAACAGAGCATATAATTAATTTATACTAAAAATATTAATCTAACATTTGTTAATATCATTTATTGTTTTAATTTGACAGAGATTGAATGAAAAATTAAAAAATTGCAAACATAAATGAGTAAATTTGAAGGAACATGTCATATTTTCTTACATTTGTTGGAAATTAATGAGATTTTTTATAGTTCTAGACCGAGTTCATAGTTCATGATATAGATTGGCTTGAGCTCCTTTGCAAAACAAGGTTCAGGGAAAATGAAAATCTAGGACAAGAACTCTCAAAGTACGACCAAAAGAAAATGAAATAACTAAATTTGCCATGGAAAATGTGACCAAAAGAGATAATTCGCAAGCAATGCTTGCGAGAGGTGAAAAGAAGCAAAAAAAAAAAAAAAATCACAACTTTAACTCTGTAGGGGCAGTGGAGTGACGCCGGTAAGAAGAGGGATGTTCCATCGTCACTCACGGAAAGGTCAAAACTTATAAGTGAGAAGCTTGAGAGTGAAAATTTTCTTTTTTCCCCTTTATTTTTATTATTTTCATTATTTTTTCATATATTTATATTTTGACTCCTTATGTATTGAAAATTTTTAAAATTGACCCCGCACGTGTCGGAGTTTTGGACTCACGTTTCGGATTTTCCAACACTTGTTGACCGCGTCTCGAATATCGGATACGACATGAAGGCTTCCGGAGAGTGTTAGTGCTTCTTAGGGTATCAACGGGACTAGTGCTGCAATTTTCGCAATAGTGGGCCTTGGCAACGTGGATTATTGTCTGCACTCAACTTGGAATCTCATGGATCATTATGAGTTGCCATGTTGTGATTTAGAAACCAAGAAATTTAACAGCAAACCGGCGCCACTAAAGAGAGGACCCTAGGGACGAAGTTGTTATTTTGTCGCGGAAATTCTCCTCGGGGATGAATCCTTTCATTGCTCAAAACCTTTTTAGTGACGGAACTGGAATTTCTGTTGGCATAAGTCCAGTATTTAGTGATGAACAAGGTTTTCGTTGTGAGATGCTCAAGCTTTAGCAACGAAGTTTGCATTCTCATCCCTAAAATGGATTTTCACAATTAAACACAAGCTTCACCGGTAAAGGTTTCCTCTTAGATGAAAGAGGAGATTTTCATTGGTGCAGATCACCTTCAGTTGCAAGTTTGATTCTGGTCCCCAACATTTAGTCACTATAACGAATTTTTTTTAAAGGGTCTATCTGGATACACCAATATTTTGTAATTTATTTTAATCTAAATCTCACAAATTAAGCACTTTCTCTTTTCTTTTCTTTTTTTTCTAAATCCAAAATTCTCGAAACGCTAAAATATTCATTCTTTCATAATTTTCTGAAATCTTAATAATTTTAAACTTTGACAAACAATCAGGTTACCGCAAGAAACCATATGTACATCGTTGTATCTCGTTGAACTTCATGTCGGCTGACTCTGCTCCAGGCTGTTGCATTTGAGGCTTGCTGGATTGGTGGGTTCTTTAATTTTTCATTGGAGGATGGAAAAGAGGGCACCTGAGAATTTCTCTTGGTCCTACACGGGTCAATTATTTGGAAAGCATGACCTTGACTTGGACGGGGGCTATTCTTTTCCCATTTACATTGACCCAAACAAGACGCCTGCTCTTTTTCACACTTCTATGCATAAAAACAAACACTATATAATTCTCCGAAGTCACCCGAGAAAGACGGACATTCTCTTTACTGTTGGACCTTCATCCCTCCTCTTCTTTCTTCTTCTTCTTCTTCTTCTTCTCCTCTGCCTGGCTTTGTGGCTCTGCCTCAACCCTCATTCCAAGATCCCAGGTTCTCTCTCTCTCTCTCTCTCTCTCTCTCTGCGCATGCGTGTAGCGTTTATGGTACTTTTGCTTTGTTATTCCGTATTTAGTGAAGCTTTTTGGAGCTGTTAGGTGCTAACAAGTAGTCATTAAAGTTTTATTATTATCACCTTTTTGTTAGTCGCATAAACAAATAGCAATTAACGGTTGCTACCACACATTAGCACGGTATACGTCTTGCTGTTATGCACTGGCTTTTACGGTCGCACTGGAAAAGGTGGAGAGGGTCTGGGACGGGTTCAAATCTCCGTTAATGGGATTCTGGACATGTACAGTTTCCCCTTTTACAAAGCGATGAAGAAAAGAGGATTAGATTGCTCGCAAATATTCGAAGAAAAGCATTATATTCTTACAGGTTGGGAATCTTAATTCGGAGTTCTTTGAAAGACTTGTTTTAGAGCAAAAGAAGCGTAACCGTTGATGGGAAGTTTTTAGTTACATATAGTTTCAATAGTCCTATTAGACAGTTAGAAAGCAGTTGTTTGTCAGGTAATAAATTTCTCCACGTTCATATTAGTACGTTTCTTTTCGAGGCACGGTGGAGTTGGACCACAGGACGTGTAGTCTTCTTCATCCTAACTTAGTAGACTGACTTTTTAATTGACTTGCTATTGACATGTCTCTTTCTTCTTTTGCTGTGGGATAGTACTAAGCAAGAATCTTCTCCTTTATTTGCTTGAACGGGAAGTCACATAAAAGAAGGATATACATAGTTAATAAAAAACACTGGCATGAGGAAGACATCCTCATATGTTGCCAAATCGTATTTTAGATAGCATATGCTCCGGATAAGGAGAGAGTATCGTATATTGCATGAACCCTGTAGATCAAGCACATCTGGACCGTCAATGTTGTGGGTCCCACAGTGATATCTGCATATTTATAATTCGGATGATATCTATCCACACAGTCTGTGGACCATAAGGTTTACTTCCCGGCAGATGCTCACCTAAGGGCATGGCTTTATGTTTGTGTCGGGAGTAGTTGCCTTGTAGACCTTATCTATTTTTCCTAGAAATCAAACTTGCCGGTATATTTTATGTCAGTTATGTAATGAATGGCGATCGGCATGTACTCGTAAGCAAGCACTGTATGTGGATATCAATCAGGGTTAACATTAGTGATGCATCGCGCAACCACTCTATCTCTAACTTAACTACACTAAGCTAGTTTGACTCCATCACGAAGTCCCCATAATTCAGCTCCCACACTAGAAGGGTTAAATCAATACAGTCTCAAGTTATGACTGTTTTTAGGCTACCGGTCGCATGGCCATAGAAATCTTATTCAGTTTTGCATGATGCGGTGGAGGTACTTCGGTTTTGAAAGAAACTGATGTGCACTTCTACTTTTTAAATAGGCCCAAAAGGTTGAAGAAAAGTCAATACACAGAGAGACTTACAGTTGGGTTTGAGCGATGAGGTCTTAGGGGTTAAGCAAGTCAACACCAAGTTTTTGAAGGTTGTTCGATGAATTGCCATTTTGGTTATGGTCAACCAGAGCTAGTACAAAATTTTGTTTTCTTAAGGTCTAAGCCAAGTCTCTTTTTTTTTTCAGTTGTTGTGCCATAGCTACTACATTACATGAGAGACAGAACACAAGTGACAAATTGAGTCCGTGTCGCTCGCTTGTTCCGCTACTTCAAGTAACAAAAAACATCACTCTTTGCCATGTAATAGTGTATGATCCGTGTACATCTTGGACCCCATGTTTTTCTACATTTGTCAAATGGTGATCTGACCCTTCATTATTTCCTAATGCACCTCCGAATCACCTTTTACTTCCATCGCTCCCATCACTATCAAACTCTCTATTGGCTGCTGTTTATGATATCATCTGGATGAACATTGTTGATAACAACAGTGACAAAATATCATAACATCGATGTCATACTTCTTCCAATTCCTTTTCAGGGTGTGGAATGATTCAAAAATGTCTGCTGGCTATCCTCAAACATTTTGTTTCTACTAGAGCTTCTGTCACTGAGATTGTGTATTTGACTTCTGTATTTCTGTTTGATTGTTCATCAATGACTCAAATTTTCAAACTTTGGGCAGCTGCAGGTGCTCTCCACAATGAACAGAAGCTAGTGAAAGAATGCAAACGAGCCTCTGAATCATCAGAACAAGGATAGCTCACGGCTCAGTAAGAATGCATCTGACGAAAGAGGCCCTAGCACAAACAATGCTCATCCTTTCATTAAGCATTCCATCTGCCAATTCTGAATCCTTCAACATGTCTTTCAATTTCCCATCTTTTCAATCAAACGATCAGAGAATAATTTTTCAGGGCAATGCCTCCGTACTGGGCTCCAAAATCCAACTCACTCAGGGTGAGCCATTGGAGTGCCCCACGGACGCAGTTGGCCGAGCAACATATCAACAACCCATGCACCTGTGGGATAGCTCAACAGGGAATGTGGCAGATTTTGTCAGCCATTTCACTTTTGCTATCAATTCCCATGGGAACTCCTCCCGCGCTGATGGTTTGGTTTTCTTTCTTGCTCCTAATGGATCGCAGATCCCTGAACACTCAGAAGGATGCTTTCTAGGCCTCACCAGTTCCACTCCAAATACCAACTCTAGTAATGCATTTGTTGCGGTGGAGTTTGATACTTTCTATGACCGTGCATGGGATCCACAATGTGATCATGTGGGAATCGATGTAAACAGCCTGGATTCTGTCAATAAAACTTGTGTATCATGGATGGATTACAGCATATTCGATGGTAAAAAACTTCACGCTCAGGTCACATACAATTCTAGAGAAATGAGCTTGAGTGTTGTTTTTGGAGATAATGCTGATAATTCTGCCAGCCTTTACTATCAGCCACTCAACCTGACAGAGTACTTGCCAGAATGGGTGGTTTTTGGTTTCTCAGCATCAACAGGGCAGTCTCTTGAGGTTCATACTATTTTATCATGGGAATTCAACTCTACTCTACAAATCCTCGACACACCTTCAGGTATTATTGTTGCAGGACAAAAGATCAAGTCGTGGGCAAGGGGGGTTATCTTAGGCTTAAGCCCTTTGGTGTTGCTTATCCTTGTTGCAGGATTTGTCTGGTATTATTATAAGCTAAAGAGAGAGAAAAACGGTCAAGTGGGGGAGGAGATGATGTTCTTGGGATTGATGAAAGATTTGAACAGTCGAAGGGACCCAAGAAGTACTCCTACAGGGTCTTGGCCATGGCAACTAACAACTTTGCTAATACCCGGTTGCTCGGGGAAGGGGGTTTTGGAGAAGTGTATGAAGGCCACCTCGCTGATGAAAATTCCCATGTCGCTATCAAGAAGATCACTCCGGAGTCCAGCCAAGGTTTAAAGGAGTATGCGACCGAAGTGAAGACCATTAGAAATCTTAGGCATAAAAATTTAGTGGAGCTCTTTGGCTGGTCTCATGAGAAAGAGAAGTTCCTCCTTGTGTATGAGTTCATGTCTAATGGTAGCTTAGACTCTCATTTGTTCAAAGATAAAGCGCTGCTGTCATGGGGAAAGAGGTACAGTATCGCTCAAGGCATCGCCTTAGGGCTGAAATACTTGCACGAGGATTTGAAACAATGCATTGTGCATAGAGATATAAAGTCTAGCAATATCCTACTCAATGCACAATTTGAGGCTAAATTGGGTGATTTTGGCCTGGCTCGAATGGTCGACCATGCCAAAGGTTCACAAACAACTCTGTTGGCTGGGACTATGGGATATTTGGCCCCAGAATGTATCTATACAGGCAAGGCAAGCAAAGAATCTGATGTCTACAGTTTGGAGTTGTCCTCTTAGAAATAGCATGTGGAAGAAAAGCTATTGAATTGAGAGCATCAGAAGACCAAGTCCAACTTGTGGAGTGGGTTTGGGAGCTCCATGGAATTGGAAAGCTATTAAATGCAGCAGATCCAATGTTAGGAGAAGATTTTGATGTGAGACAAATGGAGTGCTTGATGATTGTAGGCCTTTGGTGTACTCATCCAGACCCTAAAGAACGGCCTCCAATAAGCAAAGTAATAACCTTTTTGAACTTTGACGCTTCACCGCCCATTCTGCCACCAAAGTTGCCCATCCCAACATATATCATTCCTCCATCTCCTATGCCTGAACTGTTCCACCTTTCGTCAGCCAGCTTCAGAAGTATTGAACCACCGAGCGCTTCCAGTACTCAACTGTCTGCATTTACTGGCTTTTCCTAGGAATCTTCCATTTTAAGTTCTTCTGTATTACATGCATACAAGCATGCTTTTAATTGTTCGTCTCTGTACGCTCTTTATGATTGGATTTTCATTTTGACGGAATTATAGGAAAGATGGATAGCATGGTCTATTTCAGTGGCTATAACCCTATTACTCATCCAGGATTTCGTAATTTGCACCTTGCGAAATTATGTAAGTAGGCTTCTTCTTCATCCTACTTTTAGGGGAAAATACAATTCCAATGTCCATGTTAGCGATATATGTGGGAGATTCGGTATATTTCCCTTAATTGATTCTGATTGATTGTTGATATTTTGCTAAATAGACCCATGTACCCACTCATTTGATAATGAACAGAAGAATGTTACATTTTTCTTTCTTGTATCCCAATTCTCAACTTGATGTCAGTGTCCTATTGTTATTTGAGGAAGCATCCATCGAGTCTAACAACACTAGCTGTATCGATTGAGTTTCTCCTTGATAGTCATCACGACTACAGCCGCATTGGCTGTATTGCTCCCATTTCTCCGCCAAGCCCGTAGCTTTAGTTTCTGTTCGAGACTATCTTGATGCTCATTTCGGAAGAATAGACGCCACCAACAGACTTGCCGCAATCAGACGAGACAGTTCTTGAAAATTTGTCATAGACGGTTAATGGATGCAGCCTCACGCGCCACCATATGCTGCCGCATTTCGGTGCTTCGACACATTATGGTGGTTTTTTTCAAAAAACAAACACCACTATCAGGATTACATTGCCAATTGAGCTGGCCTGTGAAATATTGCTGCCAAACACCGCCGGTGGCGCCACCAAAAGCCGCTAGGCAACCTCACGCGCCACCATATGCCGCTGCATTTCAGTGCCATCCCGACACATTTTAATGGTTTCTTTCGAAAAACAAACACCACCACCAGAATTTCCATTGCCAATCGAGCCAGCCTGAAGCCACTGCGCGTCAGATCCACGCGCCCCACCGGAGCTCCAAGTGCTAGGACGCACTAGGCGCCCCTTCCACGTGTTGACATCATCACTGATGCCATTTACCAGGTCAACATTGCCGTGTCACGTTAGCCTCTTACCAATGACTATTGACCAAGGCCGTTCATCGTCGTTGATCGGCATTAACCAAACCGGTTCAATCACTTTTTCGACCGTTTCAACTTGTTTTGGGCCGATTCTTGATTTTTTTCAACCAATTCTTCTAAATTAATAGGGATAATACCTCCTCGCATATTGACTAAGGTACTTCGGCATACTAAGTCCATATTTGGCCTTGTTTTTTTTTTTTTTTTTGGATAAGTGAATTGGAAGTCCTAAAATTTGTTACGAAAATGCAATTAAGTCCTAAAATTTTCAAAAAGTGCAATTAATTCCTAAAATTTTTCACAAAGTGCAATTAAGTCCTAAAACTTTCAAAAAGTATAATCAAATCATAAAATTTATCAAAATGGTTCAATCTAAGTTCTTCCGTTGATTGCACTTCTTAAAATTTTAGGAATTGGTTGCACTTTCGAGACAAGTTTTAAGACTTTATTGAACATTTTGAAAGTTTTAAGATTTGATTGAACTTTTGTGATAAGTTTTAAGATTTAATTGCACTTTTTAAAATTTTTAGGATTTAATTGCACTTTTTAAAAGTTTTAGGACTTAATTGCATTTTCATGATAAGTTTTAGGTCTCTTTTCTTTGTATTAAAAACACCGAGTAAAATAATCGTGTGTGGATACATGGTCGACTTGAGCCATAAAAAGTGATATAATTCCTTTTAAAAATCTCACTATTTGATATAGTACTTAAAAACATTTTTGGCGTTAAAAACCGACACCTAGTATTTTTCTAATTAAATACCAAAATTTCAAATTTTTGAAATAATAAATCAACAGTCAACAATCACCATTCAATTGCACAAACTAATTATACCATGATAATCAGTTTGAAATTCTGACAACCGGTTATCCCGATATAATTTTCGGAAAATATTAAATAATTAAATAAATTACAAAATAATTAAATAAATGACTAATTAAGCTATATACATTAATCTAACCACCTAATTGATCTAATTAACTAACTAAATCACTAATTACACTAACTAATCTTCATAATCTAATCTTAGTCTAAACTAATCATCATCTAAGCATAATTAACTCCCTAAGTAGAATTTAGAAAGTAAAATCACCGGATTAGCAAGCCGATAAGTTCACGGTGATGGCGATACAGAGGCGAGTGAGACTCGAGCCTATGGTGACAACCAATGAGGCTTGGAAGGGCCCGAAAACAGCCTTGGAAGGCCCACAGCCCACCAAGGATTTTCGGTTATGTGGCTGGCTATAAGGGTTGGTCAAGGGAGCTAGGATGGCATGGGAAGGGGCAAGGCTGGACGGTGGTGCGAGTAGGGGCGGTGAGGAGACTGGACAGATGATGGTGGCTACGACGGTGGCTCGAGGACCAGCGACAGGCAGCCAGGCGTTGTGGCTTGGTGGGACGCGACGGGTGAGAGGCGGACGAAGGTAGGCAGGCGGCTCGAGCTCGGGCGCGGGGACGGTGCGCAACGGGCGGCTTGTGATCTCAGCGGGTTGGCTAACCTTGGCTAGTTCTCTAGTTTTGTTTCAGCAACAATAGAGAGTAACGAAGCAAGGAAGAAGAAGAAGAGATTGCTGCTGGGAAGTAGGGGACAAGAGACGACAAAAGTCTTGGAAAACATCTAAAACACTTTAGTAAAGCCTCCAAAGTCTTCAGCTCTATCACCAGCAAGCATTTCCCTCTCAAAGCTTCTCAAACAAGCCACAAGTGATGCCCAAATGTTGCAACCCCCCATGGCTTACGAATTTTAAGTGTTTCGCTTCAATTTCACACCAAATTCACTCCAATTAACCTCAATTCATTGGCCAATAATACCAAGGTAGGAGCTCACGCCAAATTATTGCATTCCCATCACCATTTGATCCAATTTAGAGGCCAAAATTTCACACGAAAATGGCCCTCCGAATTTCCCGGTTTTAAATCGCCCAATTTTGATTTTTTGCCGAAAATCCAGGCTTGCCAAAAATTCTTTGAATGATGAGTCGACATTCCTAAAATAAATCGTGACATGTCAAAACTTTCAATTCCTGAAACCATGTTCAATTTTGTGGTTAATTTCAACCAGACGCGGTTTTAGCGTGACCTACCTATCAGGTAGCTTTTAGGAATTTTCAACGCAATTGACCTGTGGTTGATTATTTTCGATCCACATTGTGTATTTTCGACACATTGGCAATTCTCGATTGCTGTAAAATTTCAAGGTTTCAAATATGGGCATAGGGTATGGAAACAATAGAAAAATTGATTTAGTGTCGTTCGACGCAAATTTTGCAATCAGGTTGAATTAGCC
Source organism: Eucalyptus grandis (assembly GCF_016545825.1). NCBI lineage: Eukaryota > Viridiplantae > Streptophyta > Magnoliopsida > Myrtales > Myrtaceae > Eucalyptus > Eucalyptus grandis. The sequence goes on along the minus strand of NC_052618.1, from coordinate 20,244,615 downwards.
ACAATTTAATTACATGCCTCTATCCAATTGACCTATTTCCGGTCTCTAATCGATTTTGACAGTGCCGTATTAACCATTGCAAATTATCACAGTCAAGCAGTCGATTTGTTTATTGAATTCTTAAGTTAGTCGCGTTTATATTCCTTAGCGACTTCACCTGATAGATTAGTTATCTCGTAAGTGATCAATTCAGAGAAAAAGACTATAGTCTCGTTGATGAAAAACCTAATTCATATTATAGGGACAAGGTCGAAAATCAGGATGTTATATCGTCTCAATACCTTTTTGCACGTTAGTATAGCTCATATAACATATGTATGCAGTAATGCACTCAGTAATTGGAACACTTCAATACATATCTCAATCAATCACAGGGTCTCGATTATAAAGCCAAATCATTATGACACATCCCATTCCGTGTCACACAATTTGGTCCCATAATCAGGCACGGTCAAATCAGTCTTTCAAGTGTTCCAATTAATTATGACCCAACAGCCACAACCAACTCAACAATCGGCGGTCATCCAGCATAACCACGCGTCGTCTCGGCCCATCGAGTATGGCAATGTTTACCTTTAGACGGCATTCCCGAATAAGCATCGGCCCAACCTCTACTGTGACCGGCATTCGTTGACACGGGGCATTCCCGAAGGAGTATCGTCCGGCATAAACGCTCATGACGGGTTCTCATAACGATCACACACACATCTAATCTCGATCAAGGACATCGTGCTTTGCATTCAAATGCCTCAATTTAAATAATGTGTTTGGTCTATTTTCTTCATATTAAAAACACCCAGTAAAATACGTTTGAGTGGACACATAGTTAAATCGAATCATAAAGCGTGTTATTTTCCCATTTTAAAATTCCACGATTTTATATAGTAATAAAAACATTTTCGACGTAAAAAATTGACACTTGGTATTTTTCTAATTAAATACCAAAATTCCATATTTTTGAAATAATAAATCAAAAATCATCAATCAACATCCAATTGCATAAATTAGTATTCAATTGCACAAACCAACTACACTACGATGATCAGCACGAATTCTAACAATTGGCTATCCCAGTATAATTTCTGCTAATTAATAAATAATTAAATAAATTACAAAATAATTAAATAAATTACTAGTTAATCTACTTACGCTAAACTAACCACCTAATTGGACTTAATTAAACTAATCTAACCTACCAGGATAACTAACTAAAGTCACTAACCGCCTAATTGCTAAATTAACCTAATTACAAAATCTAATTAACTAACTAAACTAACTAATTTACTCTAACCTCACTTAAGTCTAACTAATCCCCTAATTAGCCAATAATACACCTTTAAATGTAATTAGCACCATAATTAGAGATTCTAAGGTAAACTCACCGGTTTAACGAGTCGACAAGTTCACGGCGATGGTGACGTGAAGGTGAGCAAGAGTTGGGCTTACGACGACAGTAAATGATGCTCGGAATGGGCTAAAAATGGTCTAACAGCTCATGACTAGAGCTGGACTTTCGATTATGTGGGCTTAACCGAAGGCTAGTCAAGGGAGCTAGGACAAGTTGAATGGCAGCAAGCTAGCTAGAGTGGCTGGTCAGGATGAATGCTGGACAAGCCAGGATTGGCGTAGACCAGCTAGACGGGCTGGCGGACGTGAGCAGGGATAGCTCGAGGACGGTTGCGATGCGAGCAGGAGGCGGAGCAGGTGGGCGGACGCTGGCTCAAGGAAGGCTCGCAGGCGGTCGAGCAGGGCGACGCCAGGCTTAGGGACGGCTGTTCTGGTGGCTGGTGGTTCCAGTTAGGGGCTGGCTATTTCAGTGAGGCTGGGGTGCTCTAAAATGGAGGTTTTAGCTATTGAAAATGAAGAAGAAGCTGAGGAAGAAGGAGCTGCTACTAGTGAAAGGGGGATAAGAAGCCTCAAAGTCAAGGGAAAATATTCCAAAAACTCAAGTGCAAGGCCTCATTAGCCTTCAACCTCATCCAGCAGCCATTTCCCCTCCAAATTTTCTCCAACAAGCCAAGGCTGATGCCCAAATGTTGCAGTCCCCCTAGCCTACAAATTTCATGTTTTCCCTCACCAAATCAACTCAATTTCACACCAAATGGCTTTCATTTCATGGCCAAATTTCTGAGGAGGAAGCCCACATCGAATTCCACAATTTTCTTCACCATTTGATCCATCTTGAATGCCAAAAGTCCACCCAAAAACGGCCATCCGAATTTCTTGATTTAATTTTGCCAAATTTTTATTTTTTGCTAAAAATCCGGGCTCGCTGAAAATTCTTCAAAGGATGAGTCGACGTCCTAAAAATAAATCATGACATACTAGAACTTTTGATTTCTAAAATGGGGTTCAATTTCGTGGTTAATTTCAATCGGACACGATTTTAGTGTCACTTAACCTACTAGGTAGCTTTTAGGAATTTTTAGCGTGTTTGACTTGTGATCGATTATTTTCGATCCACATTGTGCATCTTTGACTCATAGGCAACTATCTGTTGTCGTGAAAATCTCAAGGTTTTAATTACGGGCACCGGGTACAGAATTGACAAAAAAATCGGTTTAGTGTCATTTGATGCGAATTTTGCAATTAGGTGGAATCACCCACACTTTAATTACGTACCTCCATCAAATTGACCTATCTCCAGTCTCTAATCGATTTTAATGGGGCCGTATTGACCCTTGTAGATTAGCATGGTCGAGTAGTTGATTTCTGATCGAATTCTCAAGTCAATCGCGTTTATATCCCTTAATGGCTTCACCATATAGATTAGTTATCTCATGAGTGATCAACTCAAAGAAAAAGACCATAGGCGCATTGTTGAAAAGCCCATTTCATTTAAATCGAAACAAGGTTGAAAATCAGGATGTCACAACTGTGGTGACAAATGACGAGGATGACAACTATTACAAATGATTCAATGAGCTATGAGAGAGCTAAAGGTATTTTATGTTACACACACACACACACACACACACACACACACACACACACACACACACACACACATATATATATATATATATATATCATGTAACAGTGACATGAGATATAACCCATTAATCAAAACTGAGAGAGTACACATGCAAAATCATGGACTTTATGGGTCCCAAATGCATTCAGCAAGGGAAGTAAGGAATTGGACATCTATAATTCAGGGTTGTCCTTCTAGAGATAGTGTGCGCAAGAGAAGTCGTCGACTCAAGGCTTGTCCCATGCATGGCTTGTGGAGTGGGTTTGGGAGCATTATGGAGCAAGAAGCCTTTTGGAAGCATTAAATCCAAGATTAGGAGAAAGTTTGATGAGAAACAAGTTCAATTTTCGACAATTCCAGAGCTTTTGGTGTGCTCATTTAGATTATGAGCTCAAGCCTTCTTCTATCAGAGAAGCAACAAAGTGTTCTCAATGGTGAGGCTTGGCTACCATACCTTCCCATAACAACACCTGTCTCAACATATCAGCTCCTTTTTTTTTTTTCTTTTTTTCAGAATATCCATGTTATCATTTCAGAGACTAAATTTTGAACTAGAAAGGCTGCGACCAATTTTGTCAATTAGAATGTGAATTTAAGAAGTCCAATTAACAATTCGAGTTACTGGGAAATATCAGAGCTACGAGGCCTTCGTAAAGAGAGGACCCTTAGCAATGGAATTCTATCAGCATAAGTCAAGTATTTAGTGATGAACAAGGTTTTCATCTTGAGACAATTAAGCTTTAGCGATGGAATTTGCATTTTCCATCCCAAAAGATGAACTTTCGCCATGAAAACATAAGCTTCACCATTAAAGGTTTCATCTTAAATGAGCGACAAGATTTTTGTCACTAAAGATCACCTTCAAAGCCGACTTCTATTCTCTTTGCCAACACTTAGTCACTATAACATATTATTCTAAAGGGTCAATTTTGAGTGGTTTTTTTTACTTTTTGTTTAACCTAAATTTCGTGACTTAGTGTGACATCCCAAAATTTCAACTCCGTTTTCTACTGAATAAATCGGGTATTTCATTGACGCGCTTATAGAGCTGTTCTCAGAGCTGATCACTCTCGAGATAACTAGACTACCTGGGAAAGCCATTAAGGATTTTAAGACAAATAGACTTGAGAATTCGACCAGGATTCCACTTCTCAACCATGTTTATCTTTAGAGGATAATATGACACAATATAAAATCGATTCGAAATCAGAGATAGACTGGTTCGACTGAGATGTGTGGCTAATCGTAGGTGACACCACTAAATTAGAAAATTCTTGTTGACTAGCACTAGACTGATTTTCATATTGTTTTGGAACCCTGTGTTCGTATTTGAATCCTCGGGATTTTCACGACAATCGAGAGTCGCCAATGAGTCGAGTGAGTTCATAGTGGCTCGAAGAAAATTGACCACGAGTCAGTTGCACTAAAAATGCCTGAAAGTTACCTAGTAGCCTAGATCACTCTAAAAGCGCGCCAAATGAAATTAACTATGAATTCAAGTCCGATTTCAAAAATTGGAATTTCTGTCATATCACAATAAATTATAGGAGTGTCGACTCAGTCTCAGAAGATTTTTCTGACACCCGACACTATTTGGGAAAAAGTTGTCATGTTGCCATTTTCGTTCAATTGAAGCCAGGAATTATTTCTAATTGTGAAATTGAGGAGCATGAGGGATTCTTGGATAAAGAAAATAATCAATTTGATAAAGGAAATATCAATTGATTTTGGGAGAGTTATTTGAGAGAAATTTAAGAGGGAATTTGGATGCCAAATGCAAGTGGGGACCAAGAATTCTAAGTTGAAATTCCTTTAAGAATCTATGAGCTTATTTAAAAGAAACTGGGATTAGAATTTCCTATTTGAGGAAATTCTTTTATTTTTATGACCTTCCCATTTCTTTTCCATTTTTAGCCAAACACATTTTCCCCCTTTCTCTCTCCCTCTTTCTTTCTTTATTTTTCTTTTTCTCTCTCTCCCTCTCTTTTTCTTTTCCCTCATGCGCAGCCCCTCCCCTTCCACCGAATGCTTGGCTAGCTTCCACTTTTGCTTTTCTTCTTTGACCATTCAAACTTCCTCACTCTTATCTCTTCTTCTCTCTTCTCTCTCTTTCCTCTCTCCCCCTCTCATTTGAACGAAAATAGAAGCCAAGCAGAAGCCGCAAGCGCACGAAGACAGGAGCCGCTCGTGCTCCGCCACCTACATGCCGCCCGCGCTCCGCCGCTCACCACTCGCCTTCGTCTCTTCCTCAGCCCCTCAGCCGTTGTCGCCACCCCCTTCTCTTCCTCTCTGTTTGTGCGAAGCCTAGCAGAAACGGAAGTAGCAGCCGTCGTTGCCTGAAGACCAAAGCTGTCATCGCCGTTGAAGCCACGTCGGGCCACCATCCGCTCCACCCGCATGTCGTCGCCCACCGTCGTTCATCTCCAACTCGCCTGCTCGTGCGCCGTCTACCCCTGTCCAACGGAGCTGCCGCCTCTGCCTCGCCTCTGTCCAGCCGTGTTCAGCCGCCTCCGGCCACCGTCCAGCTCCGTCTGGCCTCATTGAAGCTCCCCTCACCCATCGCCGGCCTCGCCTTGCTAGCTCAGCCACCGGACGAGCTTTGTCTAGCCAAGAACAGTGGCTGGAAAAATGGGTTTCCAGCACTGTTCTAGGCCCGCTTTGGGCCATTTCCGGGCCCCGAACCCGAGCCGTGCTTTGGAGTTTATCATTCCTCGGGCCATCCCCATCAGATTGATCCGATTTGCACGCAATTCCGGTGAGTAATCTCATTAATCCTTGCTTAGTGGACTAATTACACTTAAGGGTTGTTTAGTTTTACTTAATTAGGTTTAGGTGGTTAGATTAGTATTGGTTAGTGTTTATTAGTCAATTGTGATGCGAATTAGACAAATTGAGTGTGCATTTAGCAAGTAGACATGGTCTACTATTTATTGAGGGTAGCCTGAGATTTTTCCCAACCCTAATCGAGCTTCAATTTGATAATTCGGGCCTAAGTGGAATTTTTGGCATTTACATATTATTTTTCGAAATTAATTAATTAATTAATTATTTTCGAAAATTCAACTGGGATGGCCAGTGACCGGAATATTATGCTGATGACTGTGGTGAAGTCCTTTTATTTAATCATGCTTTATTTTGAGCTAAATTGAAATTTTAATATTAATTATTTAATTTTTGAAATTAATTAATTATTTATTTATTTTTTGGAAATTAAGGTTGAGATGGCCGACGACCGAAATCTTGTGCTGATTGTCATGGCGCAGTCCATTTATTTATTTGAGCTCTACGTTGTATGGAATTAAATAAATTGTGATATTTTAGGGATTTAGCCTAAATTGATTGAAATTGAGTTAAAATTGAATTATTGATTGGTAGATGGCCGAGTATGACTAGTTAGCATTTGCAATGCCTTGTTGAGCTGTGAGTGGAGAAAGTGGTGAGAGCTAACTGAGAATTCTATTGGCTGAGACTGATCAAGTACGAAGTATAGACAGGCGTGGTTCGGTGATAAAGTACATCACTGTGCGAAAACGGTGCCTTAAAGAACGTATGTAGACTGTCTATGACTTATGGCAGGCGTGGTTCGGTGATTAAGGATATCATTGTGCAAAAACGGCGCCTTAAAGAACGAACGTAGACTGCCTATGAATCTTGACAGGCATGGTTTGGTGATGAAGGACATCATTGTGCGAAAATGGCGCCTTAAAGAACACACGTAGACTGTCGGTGATCTGTGACCTATGACGGGCATGGTTCGGTGATTAGGGAGATTACTGTGCGAAAACGGCGCATTAAAGAACGCACGTAAACCGTCTGATATTTATGTCACCTTGGCGAAAACGACGCTCGAGAGCATTGATGGAGCTTTGTGACTAAGTGTACTATTGGAGGTTATATGTGATGAAATGAATGACCTAGGAATGGTCCGACTGATATGTAATTGACTAGGTCGATTGATCAATGCTTTGATCTATTGTCGTGAATTAATTGAATGTTTGATTGACTGTTATGAAGCATATGTATATAACCTTGAATTGCTGGTTGGAACTGAGGTGAAGGTAAGTCCTCTAACTCGTGCTGTGCTTAGGCAACCGAGTAGTGTATTGGTTCCCTAATTGAGTCTTAATGGGATAGAACTTGCTGAGACGTAGTCTCATCCCGGTTGTGGGACAACATTTCAGGCCCGTAGATGAGCCTGTGAAGAATAACCCAGAAGAGGACGATGAGTCGGTAAAAGATGAAGAACTTGAAGGATGTGAGCTTAGTGAAGAAGAGTCAGAAGAGGATCAGGATGATCCTGAGTACGACTCGGATAAGGACTGAGATCTCATTCTCTTTTGTGAATCTTGTCTAAATGTGAATAGTGTGAAACTAGAATGTTATGAATAGTCTTGTGAATAGACTTTGAGTTATGCGATGTATAAAGGTTTGGTTGTGGATTTCAATATGAAAAATATGGTCTTACTTTTCTATCCCATTATTTATTGTTTGGAGATTTATAACTGCTTCCGCATGTGCTTAATAAACGAAAGGGTTGGCGATACTTAGTGTTGGGATATTGCATTTTAAAATCGACCAAGTAGAAGAATGTGTGCGTGCCCGAGGATCGGGCATGACACTTAGGCATTTTGACTTTCTCTATTTCTGGATCTTATGAACTACTCATAAATTGACATTGATTTATATATAACTTTTCCAAGATTTTCTGAAATTCGAATTATATTTTAAACTTTAACGAGAAAAAAAGTATCTTTTATTTTTATCTAGGTCCAAAACAAACACGTTAAATACCATACATACATCAATGTCCCTCATAGATCTTCATGTCTGCTAACTATGCTTCCAGACTTTCACATTTGAGGTTTGTCTGATTGGTGGATTTTTATTTGGTTTTTCATTGGAGGATGAAAAAAGAGCACATGAAAATGCCGCGTGGTCCTACACAGGTCGATCATTTTAAAGCATGACCTTGACTTGGAGGCGGCTGTTCTTTTTCACACTTGTACATTTTTAAAAGTCTACTTCTATCCAATACAATGGACAGAACAGAGACATCATCTTCGCCGTCCCCGTCTGTCTCTCCTTCTCCTGACTGGCTTTGTGGCTGGCTTTAGCTCAACTTTCATTCGAAGATCCAGGTTCTCTCTCTCTCTCTCTCTCTCTACACGTGTGCCTAGCTTCATGGTATTATTGTTGGTTTGTCAAAGGATTTTGAACAATGTTTAGTAGATCTTTCCGTAGCATTTAAGTGTTAACAAATAGCCATTAACAATTTCATATCATTCTTCTCCATGGACAAGTAGCCATTAACGGTTGCTGCTATACATTAGTGCGGTGTTCGCCTTGGTGTTGAGCACCGGCTTTTATGGTGGCACTAGAAAAGGCAGAGAGGGTCGAATCTCAGTAGATTGGATTCTGGATCTGCGGAGTTCCCCGCATTACCGAGTGAAAAAATAAGAGGAATATGTCGGTAGAAATTTTCAATAGAAAGGATTAAATGGTTATCAGTCAATGAAGCAAAGAAGGGTAATTTTAGATGGGAAGAATTTTAGGACATGTAGTTTCAATTGGTCCTAAGAGACAAGCTGGTAAGTTTCTCTTTGATGAGTCCATCCAAGTGGGGTGCGACGTCGTACACTGATTCTAACCTGAAGAAGGGAGACAAAAAACATAAGACAAAAACACTGAAAAGTGATTAAAAGGATGTTCAAAATAGCATGTTTCTTAGCCAGGTCAGTGTGGAGTAGGATCAGGACGTGTAGTGTTCTTCATCGTAACTTAGGAATCTGACTTCTAGTTGACTTACTACAGACACGTCTCTTTCTTCTTTTGCTATGGGGTAGCACTACCAAATAATTTTTGCTGCATTTTTTTGAAAGGCAAGCTGCATAAAAGAAGGATTAACAGAGTGATTTGCAAACAGTAGCGTGAGGAAGACATGCTCATATGTTTTCAACTTGGATTTTAGATAGCATAATCTCCGGCTAAGGAGAACATTATATGATGCATGGACCATATAGATCAAGCACATCTAGATCAATTGATCGTGTGGGTTCCATAGTGAGAATCATATAGTTAATGATTTGGATAATATGAGTTCACATGATCTGTGGACCATACGGTTACTTATCGGCAAATGCTTACCTAACAGGGTATTTTGTTAGGAGTAGCGGCCTTGCAGACCCTATCTATATTTCTTAAAAATCAAGTCGATGCACCAGTCACGTGTCAGTTATGTAGCGAGTGGCAATTGACACGTACTTCTAAGCAAGCACTGTATGTTGATGTCAGTTTGGTTTGAGCAAGCAAGGTGTCAGCGTTAAGCAAACCGACACTAAGTTTTCGGAGGTTGTTTGATGAATTCCCATTTTGATTATGATCAACCAGAGCTAGTACAAAACTTTGATTTACAAAGGTCTAAGCCACATCTGTTTTTCAGCTGATGTCCCATGTTCATTTTCAATCCGACCCTACAAAAATTTCTCACTAGTCTGTAAATTCAGTAGAATCACTTGGCTTCTATGGGATCCCAGCTACTGCATTACATGAGAGGCAGAAATCAAGTGACCAGATTGCGCGATTGACCATTTTATTTCCATTTAATGATTCATTTGATGAGATGACTAGCCACATGTTCCTTCAAATATCAGGAATGAAGCAATGTAAGGTGACAGGCCACCTGCCATCTTACTTCATTTCGTCTTTTCCAAAGTGAACATTCTGTGTTTGATAGTGTTATTGGTTAATTTGAGTACCACGGCTAACTGCTAAATTGATGTTAGTGTTGGCGGTAGGGAATGTTGGCTTGGTATTAAATCCGGAAACTCCTGAAAATCGGCCATGGTTGCTTCATTGCTCCAATAGTTGAACTTGTCGACATTGTTCTATTGACCTTAACAGGAACAAAGTTCTGCATTACAATCCTTACCAAATAACATAAGATTATTCATGTCCATTTCTCAAGGATTAAAGCGGTAATATTAATGCAATACAATAAATGGTTCTATTTGCTACTTGTTCCAATATTCTTAGGGAACAGAAGATGAAACAATTAGTCAATGGACAAAAGAAAATGCAATGCTTGGCTATTACTGAGCAGATCTTGGCCGTACTTTGTAGATTCGTAGTGATCTCATCATAAAACCTTATGCACATCCTAACCACACGACTCCCATAATTTGTTTCCGGGACCTTATGCTCTCTCACGATGCGGGTCTAGCAACCATGCTACC